>NC_084666.1:25885807-25943307 GCF_028389875.1 Rhea pennata
GCGGCCGGTGCCCGGCGCCCCGGCTCCCCCTCCCCGGGCCTGGGCTCCAGTTGTTCTTTCCACACGCGAGCGGCTTTGCCGAAAAAGTTGTAGCAAATGGTTAATTTGATTATTGCCACTATAGGCCAACTGCCTCAGCGGTCTTCCCCCACGCGTCTGGCTGGGGGCAGAGAAACCATCTCTAAGGAATAATCAAATCAAGGCGAAGTGTGGAAAAACCCCTTCTGATTTCCAGGCGACACAAATAGAATTAGAGCCTCCCGGTTGCCTCTCCCCCCCCCCCCCTTTTTTTTTTCTTCCAAAAGAGCCCTTTTGTCTCGGTCATAAATTCCGAGCCCGCCGGGCAGCGCGGGGAGCGCGCCGTGCGCGGCCGCGTACGCGCCGGCAGGGAGTGCGCGGGGCGGCGGGCAGAGCGGCGCAGCCGGGAGGGCCCAGGGGTGCTCGCCTGCCAGCGGGTGCCGGGGAGAAACACGCTCGAAGTGTAAAAGACACTTTTCTTTCCTATTCTTTGCCATTCACAGAGGAGATTCCCCCCCCCCTCCGCTCGTGGCCCCCCCTGGAAGTCAGAAGGAATGTTTGGAGGCCGGGAAACAAAACAGCAAACAAAATGCCATTGTGCTGGAGTGGCAATTCATGGGAAAGCGCTTGTCAGGCCCCTCATGCCTCACCCCGATGAGGCTGCTTTACCGCAGGCTAAACACAATAACATAGGGCTGAATAAAATATTAAATACCGACGAGGATTTCTTTTTGATTGCTTTATTTGGAGAGAAACGCCAAATCATCTCGCCGTAGAGGCGGCCCTGTGGTCGGTCCCTGGCGGTGCTTCGGGCTGAAAAGGGGGGTGTGTGGGGGGGGAGTTTTATTCTGACGGTCGGGAATGTCCTTGCTGTTCCCTGGCCTTCACCTGCACCCGGAGCCCGCAGCAAATCCCACCAGATCGCCGGTAGGAAGCGGGCGGCGGGGGCACAGACCTGCCCGCTGCCGGGGACACCTGGTGGCTTTCCCCGGCCCCAGGTCGCAAAGCGCCGCGACACCTCGCTGCCTTCGCCCCGACGGCTTTGCACCTGCACGGGGCGCAGCGCGGGGCCGGGGGAACTCCAGTTGCAGTGAAAATTTGTTTTCCTAATGTTTTTCCTTTCCCGTTTCCAGTGGCCGTTCAAAGTGCCCGGAGTGAGCCAGTGCTCCGCGCCGCCGGCCCTGCGCGGGTCGCCCGCGCCTCTCCGCGGGGGCGGCCTGGCAGGCGGTGCGCGAGGAGCGCTGCCGGGCTCTTGCATCGTGACCGTTCGGGATGGGAGGAATTGCGATCATTTTTGATTTTTTTTTTTTTTTTTTTTTTTTTTTTTTTGTAATTAAATTCAACTTTTTTTGCAGGGCGTCGCGCGGCGGGTAGCGGGCCGGCCGTGGCGTTCAAGCCGCCGCCAGCAGAGGGATCTGCGCGTTGCTTTTTCTCTCCGCGCTGCTGCCTCCGCGGCGAGAACATCTGCGGGGCTGGAGGAGACAGGGCGCTGGAGCAGACGCACAGATGTAAAAGTGACATCTGCTTGTGACAAAGGAGCGGCAATTAGATTAGGCGGGGAGGCCTTTCTGCAGTTAAAAAAAAAAAGAAAACACGAAGCAAAATACAAGCTGTAGACTATGCAAGCTGAGGATGTGAAAGGAGCACTCAGTGGGCAGCTGCTAGGACAACCAGGGCAACTCAAGGGTCCTGGGAGCAGAAATAGCCTTATGAGAGGGCTTCACTTTCCATCCAGAAGCAGAGATGTGACTGGTCCAAGCAAAGGGCAGCAGAGAGCAGTGCGCTGCTGTGATTGCTGCCACGCAACCACTGTCAGGGATGTCTTCAAGGGCTGCCACCCTGCTCCTTGGTGGGCTAGCCAAGGAGGTCTAGCTCTGGACACTTTTGTTCTTTCTTACCCCATGCAATAAATGCAGGAAGGTCCATAAAGCCAAAAGCCAGAAGGCCTGGCAATTGCTTGCCTTACAAACTGCCCCAATTTGGATCCACAAAAAAAGAACACAGGGTTAAGTCTGTCCATGTTTGGAAAACAGGACATAGAGCAAAGCTGAGCTCCTACACTCAGCTGCACCCAGGAAAGTCTTTAAGTACATTATGCTACCCTGCTTATCAAGGAAAGGCCTACCCCACATTTTTCCTATATTGTAGTCTTTACCTTCTGCTTGGTAAGCAATATTTTCACAGTTACATAATTATCAATACTGAATGTTACACTCTTTTTTTCAAAAAAAATCTAGTACTTTTTACATTCATGTATACTTTCTGCCCCCTGCAGAGCAGCACACAGGAGAAGGAGCAGTAGGGCTGCATATATTCCAGACTCTAGGCGAAACATGCTGTATTGAAGGGATAGCATATTGTGCTGTGCACTGAGGCAGATCTAACTGAACCTCTTCTAGGGCCTTGTATCTAAACTGGTTGAAATACACTCAAACCTTAAAAAAAAAAGACTTTGATTTCAGCTGAGTTTGATTTAGGCCTGTAGGTTTGAATAGCCTGTGGGACTGCAGCTTGCTTGTGCAAGTTGATCCTTACGTTTACTACAAAGACGTGAAGTGTGAGTGTGTCACCTTTGCTAGTATCTGGACTGAGGAACTAGAAGATTGAATCACAAAAATTGAGAGCCTCCTCATAAAATACAGGGAGTAAGATGAGGAGGAGTGCAGTAAAAATAACTTAAAAGAGAATTAAGAAAATCCTATTGGTAGAAAAAACTATATGTGTTTACCACAGCCAGAAAGTACCAGTCCATCTATCTCCCAGCAAGCATGGAAGCATAGTGAAGCATGACATTAATGAGTTACATAACAGGATCTATTTCATATCCAGTTGCAGAAATATATTTATGTATGCTGTCTAATGAAAATCATGCTTATGAGTCTTTTAAAGACTATGGTCTGGATATTGACTCCAGTTCTCTGATGGCCTTTAAACTGCTAGTAGCTGAGAAGAGTTGCCAAGGGAAGAGTCCTTCTATATGTGCTGTTTCTTCTGTTCTTTCTCTAAGCAATCATCACTGGCCACTATCAGACCTATGGCCTGGCCCAATTATGGCACTTTTACGTTTCTATGCCTGTTTGTGTCAATGAATCCAATGAGGTTGAATAAGGCAGTAAGAAAGATAGAAAGGTATGTTCTTCCCACAGTGAAAGATACAATTTATAAGTCAAGAGGTCATAGGAAAGTCAAAAAGGCCTCTTTTCTCAGAATAAGTAGCCAGTGATAAGGAGGCACGGTTTGGCAATCCTGAATTCCAGTCTGTAAGGACACACTGTGCCTTCAGGCATGGTGCTTCTAGCTCCCACCACAGGAGAATGGGCTAGCAGAAGTAAATACTGTTAAGCTAGTTAATCAAAGATCTTCTTTTTGGCTCTGCTGAGGTATACAACAGTATATATAAAAAACCTGTAATAAGTCCTGTTCAGTGCATAAGAGCAACAGGTCAAAATAGTGCTGCCTGCCTTAGAGATGGATGGCAAATAGCTAGTCTTAAACGATGAGCAAGAAACATTTAGTCAAAGGGGCTTTTGCTTGATGATGCAAACCAAGATCAAGAGTTTATTCAGATTTAAAGCATGGGCTCCATTCTTGATAATAGCTCTTGGGCTGTACCAGCTACTGAGGCTGGGGCTATAGCTGGATCACTGCTATTTGTGTGGATGCAGAAACAGGTAGTATCCCTATGGATCCAGCCTGGCTTACATTGCTCTGTGGTTCCTCTGCTTGTTTTGACTGATAAATAGTAAGAGTTTTAAAACATTCTTACTGAGAATAATTAGCTTGTTATAGTAGTGTTTTCCAATATTTTAAAATAAGTTATATTCAGATTAAGGATATTCAACCAGAATCTGACATAAAAATTACAAGGTCAGCAAATACTGTGAACTGCTAAAATGATCACCCAAACAAGTCAGATATAACTTCCAAATCAAATAATATCATATTCCCACTAGGCCACCCTTTCTTCCCATATCCATCCTCTTTATCTTCAAATATCTGCTGAGAGAGGAGAACTTTTCAGCAGGTTTTGAAACAAATGATCTAGAGGTACAGAGACATGTGTTTTATGGGCATTCAATGAAACAAACACCACCAGAAGCCATTGGCTATGGGCTGCAGTTAGAAGGGGCAATATGAGTATTATGGTATTGCGAACATGGTATTTCAGAACCGTTAGTCCATGCTCTTAGTTCATTTGGGGGCTTGGCACTTGACTACTATGTCAGCTGTGTTGTTTCTATAAGGCGACTTATCAAAGCCTTTCTGTATTTGCTCTGCCAATTCAATTTGCAAGTGATTCCAGATGCCTGATCCCAGGCACCTGTGCAAAGGAGGCACAGTATTGGCAGCAGTTCATTTTTAGCCCCCCCCCCCAAGAAAAAGTGTTCAAATCAATCAATCAATTAAATTACTACTGTTCAGCCCCAAGTGCTAGCGTGGAAAGCACAACGATGCCTTCCTGCTAATCACATACACTAGTGTTTTCATTTCATTGCAGTCAAAATGAATTCACAGGCTCTTTTATTGAAACTCAGGTTATATAAGGTCCATCTCTTCCTAAGGGAATACAAGAAGGGTGCTGGTGGAAAATTCAGACTTCAGTAGTCAGCCGCAGACCCCTTCTATCAGGATTTCAAAAGAGAGAGTAATAATGCTTGGAAAGTGTTGGCTGAAGAGGGAAAGCAATACAGAAGTCTGCATTTCTTGGAGACTACAGGAGGCAGAGCTGAACTTGAATGAAAACTAGGAGATGGAGATGTAAAATGTAAAATACATCTTTTTCATGCTGACCATGCTTTCATGCTTTTTCATATCTTCTATAAGGTGATTATGCTTGATGTGATAGAGCCTTAAATTAAGGGTAAAATATCTGGTTATGTTAATAGAGAATGGGAATGGGAATTAGCTTCAGATGAGAACAAGATTGCAGTTTTTACTAATACCTTTTTTGTTAGCCCCACTTGAATCTCTCTTGGAAAATGTGGGTTTGTGTGTGCGCTCTGAGACCTTGTGCTCTGCCATTAACTAAAATAATTGCCTGTATCCAGACAGGTGCTGAAAGTATTGGCAATGGGTCAGTCTTAAAAATTTATTTGCAATCTGTAAGAAGATTTCTTCTAATGCATTTATAGGCATTGGTCTAGTTAATACTCATGTAAATAACACATTAATTGAGTTTTCTGATTCTATAATCATATACTGAGATATGCTGATATCTTCAGAAGTAAAGACAGTGATGTGTGAAAATAAATAGATGGTAGGACATATACTAATATGCAATGTGTTTATACCCAGTCCATCCAGACAAACAAACAGGAGATGATAGTGCTCTAACAAACTCTCAATGTAATTGAAATTGCTTTGGATCAGACCATCAGAGTTCATCTGTTGCTAAGTAGACTCTGGAGACCCAAGCAAGTTTTTTTTTTCCTAATAATTGTGGAGCAGGGGGGTAGCTGTTTCTAAGTAATGCAAACTTATCACAATTACTCTTGCTTCTATTACTGCCAGTCTCACAGGTTTGGTTTAGAAGGCCACTGCTGCTAGGAGGGATGTTATAGAGTCAGATGAGTCTAAAGTTTTTGCAATTTTAAAGATTATTTCCTGCAATGTGGACTCCACCCCAAAGCACAGAGGAAAATGAGGTGTTGAACTGAAGGTGAACATTGTGGCCATGTTGGCCTGTCCCACCTAGGGACTGGATTGCTCTATTTTATATCAATGTCTTGGTAGTCTCTGACGTTAACGCTACCTTCATTTTAGAAAGGAGGGTCTCAGTTCTGTCATGCATGACAAGATGCACAAGAACCAACAGCACGCCACAAGTCTGAAGCCCAGAAGCAGTGATGGCTCTATCTAGACTCTGAGGTGGTGAACCATTTCTATGAAAACTGGTCTCAGCAGATGATGGAAAACATGCACATCTCCACTGAGGCAAGTGACAATCTCTGGCCATTCTTTCAGTCTCTTGGCCTCTGAGATGGTGCATTTTGGGATGAATCTTGTTTAAATCTGCTATTGGCTAACTTTTGCTCAGGCCCCAAATCTAGTCAGATGAAATGAAGACTATTACGCTCCATGTGCTGAGTTTGATGAAGCTGAAGTGACTGAATATCAGTGGTGTGTAACATGGCTTCTCAGATACATTGCTTTCTTGCCTTATAGCTTTCCAGGCTGGTAAGAGCTAGGTCTGCTCCAAGCAAATCAGTAGGAATGTTGTCACTACCTTCAGCAAAAGCTGTGTTAGCTCTGCGCGTATGTGTGTATGCATGGATGGGGAAGGGGCTCTGCATGTGGATATTCTCAGCAAAGATGGGTAAATATCCATGGCCATTAAGTAGATTTTAAGTTGATATCCATGAAGAAAAAACAACATAATAGTGGAGGCTGAGAAACTTGGGTAATATTATTGAAAATACCAATTTACTAAGAAGAAGTAAATTAGTACTGAGAGGACTGAGAATTGTTCGAGACCAGTACACTTATCTGGCAGGACAAAAGCAAAAAAGGGAGAGTCTTGATGATTTTGGGATACTTATGCAAAAAGCATGAAAGCAAGAACTCTTTCATGCTAGAAGACATTATTTTAGCTAATTCAGAGAGACTCAGGGGCAGGTTGTTACACCAGCAGTCTTTATGTTAGCCACGCTGAGGACGGGAATGAGATTTTGAGGGACTCTTGCTCAAAAATAACTTAATGACTTCTGCTACCCCTGCTGTGTGTTTAGGATACTGAATATGGCACTAAACAACAAACAGTATCAGAAAGGCACTGTTATATCAAAGAGATAAAGAGATTAGGGAAAGAAATAAGAATAAAAATCTAAGTCTGCTAGTGAAATCTACCTGTCAAATTTTGGAGAAATTGTGATTTATATTGTTACCAAAAGCTTTTCATATGGAACAGCCCTATCTAGTTTTACTAGCGAGAATAGTTATGTATTGGTATGTATATATTTCACTCAGAAAATCCCACATGTCAACAGATCACAGAAAAGTCATATTAGTATTGATGTGAAATCAAATGGTCATGCCTGAATCAATACCTTATAATATTATTGTGATGTTTTGGGAATATGAAATGCAAATTAGCAGTGACTGAAATACCATTCTCATCTTATATTCTAAATAATGCATATTCTGCATTTTTCAGATGTCATTACATCATATATACTTTATATGTGTGTATACGTTTATATATATATATATAAAACATATCTTCACATGCATATAATGTACATCTAATAGTATATCACGACTCATAAATTGTAATATCAAGCAGCTCTATGACTGTGAAAATTGTAGATGAAATGATGAGATGATGAGAATTTGCTTGAAAAAAAAGCCTTGGTAACTACTGAATGAAGGCCTTTGTATTTGACCGAATGAGAAATTTTGGCAAGATAAAGCAATTAGAGCCCTGAGACGAGTAAGATTTGCTGTTGCCCTCACTTTATATAATACATAGCCTTTATATTACACTGAGATACAAAACATATCTCTCAGGGATATTCCTCTATTTATACCAACCCCCAAAATCATTTAATCATAATGACAAAATATCTGTTTAGACTCCCAGTTATTTGTAATTTTGCTGCTTTCCTTCTTATTTGTTATGCTAATTTAAGATTACCATTGAATACAGAATTGTAGGGCAATGAGTATGTGTTGTAAAATATTTTGATTCAGATTTATCCTTTGGTCTTACTGATTACACAAGGTATTGCCAACAAGATAACTGCTTCATATTTCAGTCATCCTGACATGATATGAATGGGATATTACCTATGCATTTCATATATTCAGTGTGCTGAGTTTGTGAATCAGGGGTGTTTGTAGTGGGCACAAAGAAGCCTTGTATTGCTCCTACACAGTGAGTCCAGTGAAGAGTAGGAAGGATCTTCCACTGTTAAATATTTCGTTTTTTCAGTGCTCTAATGCGATGGCAGAATAAGCTGCAAGAGAAGAAAAAAAACAGACTCATGGGTGTTGTCCAGAGCCAAGGCAATCAAGAATAAGAATACAAAGCTTTAAGTTGTCAAGGATTACACTGTTGATCAAATGGAAACAGAGATAGCAAAAGTAATTCTGGAGAGGGTGTGAAAAAAGCCCAGATACAAGAAGTGTAAGCAGGAGAGGCATGTACTCATACCCTCCCAGAAAAGATGTATGCAGAGAGAAGGAACCAGGGACATAGCAGAGTATGGAAGAAAGGACAAGGTGCTAAACAAGTGAATAGTGATGGTGTCTGAGGAGGCCATCTTGCATTCAAAATTGGGTTGAGGAGAGAACATCTGTGGAAAAAGAACTTCTCCTTGAGGTAAGAGCTTAAAACCCAAATGCTGCCTTTTCCCTATAGATGCTGAATTGGCTAGGACATTTGCTATAAAAATGGTATGTTGTGCTGAAGTTCAATAAGACTGTCTATCCTTTTTATAGCGTAAACTCTAAACTGATTTATCCTTTCCACTATAGAAATAGTTACACTTCGACAAATATACTTCAGGTGTACATGTGATATCTGTCTCAGCTGTACTTCCAAGACATATTCTGCATGGACAGAAAATCATCTGTGTCTTCTACAGCTCCCCACTGTTTCTCTGGATTGTAGCTTAACCTTGCAATATGCTAGTCCAGTGTAGGAAGGTGAGGTTAGAGTCAAAGCTCTCCTTCCTCCCTGGCCTTTGTGGGCCATCAGGGAGGAATCACAGCCTCATAGACAAAGAGCTCATTTACTCCGTCACCCTCTTTCTGGGACATCATTAGGAAACAGGGCTGCCACTGTCATTCTCCTAACTATGTTAGTCTGTGTTGTACCTGGCCTTTATTTAGACCTCAAATGGTCTTTTCTTTCCTTTCGTACTTCTGTTTAACTATGCACTACTGGGTGCAATTTAGATCCATCCTGCCTGAAAGTGTGCTCTACATGTAAAAGGCTCTTTTATGTTTTCTATAAAAGATACTCTGTAAAAATAAATTGCAATATATTGTGTTTGCACCTTATCAGCTGGTCCTGACTTGATCTTATATTAATGACACTCTTATGATGGAAATAACTGTGCATAAGGTCCACAGAAAATCAATAGCTAGATATTTTAAGGGCCTGTTTAAAATAAAAATACTTAAGGAAAGTTATGTACTGCTGTCCAGGAGCTACTTTTTAGAGCAGAATAAAACTAATCTGATTTGCATGAAAGCCAAGTGACTTGATCAGTTATGATTAGTTAGAATATTTATGACATTAACCACATGAAACATTGCTTTCCAAAACTAAGACTTTTTTTCTAGACTTAACGTGAATGCCATTTCAAGCTGATTTTTGTAGTAGGTAGGCAGAAATCTGGATTGATAATGTATATTGCAAGGTTCAAACATAGATTTTAATAGATAAGTAACACCAAGCTCTGGCAATACCATGCACTTCTGTGTGGAGAAACCGAGTTCTTCAAAAAACTGTTAAGTCAGATAGCCCTGAGGAAGGGCCATGACTTCCTGGATGTATTCATGTCCTGTCAGGTAGTAAAACACACAAAAAGAATTGTTTTCTTTCTGTTTGTCTTTCTTCAAGAAAGACACAACTGATTTAAGGATCCATTTGCTTTCATTACTTTCCATGTAATAAGTCCTTGTAACTTTGTGCCTCCAAGTCTGAAGGCATGTGAGAGAACCTCTTTTGAAAGCTTAGTACTGGAGGTTATGTTCTTCCAGACACGTGCTACAGAGCTGTAACAGGTTTTGTGGTGCGATGAACTAATGAACATGGTTTAGGAAGAAGTAAGACATCTGTATTTCAAGGACCACAAAATGAAAGCAGAGAGGACCTGATGGTTCTCGGGTTTAGAATTGAGGAGCCACAGGATTTGTTTTGAGACAGATCCAGAGGGACCCATGATGACACTTGTTGCCATGACAAAGGTGGAACCATTTTGCTTTGGCTATTCCTGATCTAAATCAGGTAATGTCTGTCCCCAAATACAATTTGTTCTCAGTTTTGCAGATCTTGTATATGGATTTCTATAGGAATATTGCATAGATGTGATCTTCAGAACAGGGCTTTTTTTGTCTGGTGGCATGATTTCATTCTCCATTACATAGCTGTAAGCCAAACAAATGTAATGAATCCTCGAGGGTGATAAATGATACAGACAAGACTTCACCATTGCTGACTACTGCTGAAAAGCTGTGACTTGATACTACTTTGTCCATGAGCTGTGAAATGGCTATTTCCATAATATCATTGCATTAACTGTTCCTGCTGTAAGCTACCATAATGACAATGAATCCCTATAACCCAGGGATAGTCAGTAATGAAGAATAAATAGCTTTTTGATAGAGAGACAGATTGGGGTTACTAACAGCAGTTTCAATGGTTGGAACTGGGCATCATTGATAACACTGCCTAAATTTAATTACTTCAGTTTGCGACACACAGTATCCCCCTTGTCTTAGCCTAATTGTTTTGACTTGCTATTGTGAGGAGAATATTTTGTGCTTGGAAAGGAAAAGCAGGTGATTTTGAAGTTAAAAAAACTATTTTACATTCTTTTATATTTGTAGCAGAATATAAGTATAGCAGAACATATTGTATATTTTTATTTGAAGCATTCATATAATTGTTATATTCCCTGAGCTTATTTTTAAAGTAGATTTTCCAACAGTTGAACCAAGTAGTGTAATAGCTGAGCCAGAGAAGAATCCTTATTATTTATAGTAGAAGATGAATATAACTATGGGCAGTTTTAAGCGGTGAACTCTAACTAAAAGACATTATGGAAGCTATTTGACACATCAGCGTAAAGTAAACACTGTGTTCCATATTTAACTGTGGAAGAAAGCAAGCAGACCTAACAAGAAACAGAAAATAATATTATGAATGTACACTAAGAATTAATTTATTTACCATGACAGAGAACTTTGTTTAAATATTTCACTTACTTTTATTCTAAACTAGGCCACTATGCATTTTGATAAATATATTTATTTCACTTTATTTTCACTTCTGTTTTATTAGAATGACTTTATTTTCATGAAAGATGATCAAATTTATCTTGGTTAGCTTTAATTTCAAATTTTCCTCTAAGGATTTATGTAAGTGTCTAACTTATGAATAGATGGTGTCAATTTTCATTTTAAATTCTCCTTAATTACGGTTGTTGCTACCATTGTTATCATCATTATGGCATCTATAAGGCTACAGAATGTGACACTAAAGATACTTTTACTAGTAGCTTTTTCAATTTCTGTTTAACTAAAATGTTTCCTACTTCATTCAGCTACCCTTACAATTTACATTAGACAACACTCCATCAATAAAACCATCAAAATGATCTACTGCATTGTAGACAAAAGTTATTGTGTCAAGTTGACACTAATCAGTTAATTCCAGTAAACCTTCAGATAAACAAAAGCTTGTTGTCTATTACTGATGTGTGTGATTAGCCCCCTGTATGTCCTATAGCTATGCACATCTATAGAGATGTATCTGGCAGACACTTGGCCTGAGGGCTCTATATGTAAACCAGGACAGGATCTATAGTTAATGATGTTGACCCTGACTCCCTCAACAGAGATTGGATTCAGTCCTCATAATATCCCGACAGCTGATATGTATACTGTGCTAATAATATTATCAATTACTTATGCTATTGTGATTCCCAATGTTAAAAGCTGATAAAAGGCTTTTACACATTTCTTTTCTTACAGGCCTGCTATCCAACTGATCAGGTTTTAATTGGTATTCTTTCATTTTGAGGCACATTTACTTCATAACTGTAGCTAATATAGTGACTAATATTTGAAGCTAGAATGACCCATGTTCTGCATTCTTTAGTAATTTTTTATTTTGTTTTTCTCTTTCACATTTGCTCAAATCCGGAAAAGGTGGACTGATACAGCTACAGCTTCTGTGACTTAAAACCAGAGGATCAGCAAAAACTGCTAGGGATTTGAGGTCTCCCTCTGTACGAGTTCTACTGGAAGCTTCAAGAGCCTGGTATTTTCTGAAAGCCGGGCCTATGTGCCATTGCTTTCAGCTGGGACAGCCAAAAAACAAACAAACAAACAAAAAAAAAAAAAGTCTGAAATCAGCAGGTGTTCTGAAATCTTGGCCATGATAATGCGCATGCTGGTTCTTCGGTCCTTCTGCCTTGCCCAGCCCGGTGAGCAGGCAGTGAAGGTCTGTGTGTGGCGAAGATCAGAGATCTTGGCCACATTTGTTAATTTTGTGCAACCCCCAGCTGTGCTAGAAGCAGCATCATGTTGCATCATTTTGCTGTAGTAATATGTATTTCTTTTTTGTTCTAGAGTAAGCAACAGCAGCACATGGGACTTTACTCCCTACCATGGATCCTACAGGGTGTGTGAGTGCAGAAAAGCCTCCAGACTGGCAATTCTCTGGACAGGGACCTGCCTCTTCTTGTGCTTGCAAAGCATTAAGTGCATATGATATGTGACACAGAGCAAGCAATAACAGCATGAAGGAAGGGTTTATGCCTTTCTCAAACCTTTCTCAGTCCTACTCTGCATGCCCATACAAAGCTTTCAGGCCCCGTGATGTGTCCAGCTCAGCCTACAGCAGAAGCTGCGATGAGCCTAGCTCTTCCTCGAGGAGCTGAATAGCAAGGCTGAGTGGTGCTTCTATGCACTGAGCAACTCTGGTTGAAATGATGACAAGGACCACTGTAAAAATTAAATTCTGCCTTATTTTTGTGCAGTTCTTGTGAGTCACATTCGCGAATAGTAGTGAGGGATTTAATGATCGCATATTTTTTATCTTATTTCACTTTGGTCGATGCCAATTTTTTTCTGTTACTGTCGACTTAGAGCTCAAAGTAATTTAGTAATTGATTCTAAGCACGGCAGCTCGCCAATGGCAGCTCTCCATTCAGGGGAATATCTTTGCTAATTTTATCCATCAGAATGAGATTACCATGCTAATCTCTCCCAGCCCTAGTACCTTGGTCAGTTGGGACACACTGATGCAAATGATGTTATTAAACACAAACCCTTCACCCAAGATGGGAGAAAAATGAAAGCAGGGGAGATGAACAAATCAAAATCTGTTACAAGGGTTTCTAAGACTGAGCTGGCATTGTTCGCCTGTGTCCTCTTCATCACCCCCGAGCTCTCTTCCGTGCAGCACTCTTATTTTGAAACAACCTTTGCTTGCTTGTTTGTTTATATCCTGATTTGTATTTCCCCCTCCCCTCAAAGATTTGGGCACTTTTACAAATTTTCAGCCTGCAAGGTGTAGCAGTGGTGGCTGTCACGAGAGACTCTTTTCTCTGCAGCAATCTATTTTCAGCCTATATCTATCAGTAAGGTCTATCAGCATTTCAAATCTCTTTTCTCTTAGGTTAGAAAGGACACGCTGCATGTGGCTGCTCTGAATGACAGTGCTGTAATCCCCTTTATCTTAATGGTGGGTGCCTTTGAGAGGACCCCTCTGTTCTCGGCCACTCAGGAGAAAAGAAGCCTTCAGTTAACATTTTTAATCTGTGTGCTTTTCCTGCTATGGAGCCCTATTTTGGAGCGTGTCCATGAGCCTGGTAACTCCATCTTGTAAAGGATGGAGATCTCTGGCACAAGTCCTACAAAGCACTAAAGCATATGCTTAACTTGCAGGGGCCATGCAGAGCTCTGGCGCTGACTCCTGCACAGCATAATGGGATCTGCTGATAACTGGGCCTCTTCTAGCTCTGCCTGATTTCAGATCCACTTTCAATCAATAAGAACCCTTTTAAAATCAAGTAAATTTTGACCCCGAAGAGCAGCTTTGGCCCATCAGTAGTTTAGATCAGTTCCATCAAAAGTGCAGGCTGTTGTGCAGATGCTACTGAAAAGAAAGACCAGTGCCTATTTTTGCAATGAAATTCATTAATTTTTGGTGTTCAATGATATAATTATTTATTGTTTCCCTTCAGGAAAAAAACCAGAACATTTCTAAGTCATGACTGATGCTGTCTGGAAACTACAAGGATCTCATCTACTCTTCTGAAGCATGCAAATTTTGTGCCTAGGTAATTAAAAAGCTGAATTTCAGAACTTGTCTCTTGCCCTAATACATTATCTCATTAGACAAACCAGTATGAATGACAGAAAATAATTCATTTAATAGTATTAACATTTTTATTATAAAATCATAGCAGAAACGTGTATAATATGCTGATTTGTTTTCTTCCATTTATTTTATTTAATTTTATTTATTTATCATTTATTTAATCTTTTTATTTTCTTTTAGAATCAGCTTTAAAATAAAGAAGAAAATGAAGGTATGGTTTCAGAAGATTAAGAAAATAAAAAATCGTTGAATAAGATTAAATTAGTCTAAATATACTAAATGTTACTCTGAGTATTTTCTGGCTTGTATTTGAATAAAAAGGGGAAGGGATCTCAAAATATTCATTTTCAAGGTTACAAACACAAGCAAGCAGGGCCTCCAGATACGGTATACTCCCAATAGCGATTATCTGAAAGTTTAAAGTGTCAAGGGTGAATGAGGAGAAGCACTTGTGGATGATTTATGTCACCATCTCCTTCTATAAAGCCAATATTTTTGATAGACATATATATTGTGTTGGCAGTTTAGAGAATTCACCGAACATCCGATTTCTCGAGAAAAGCACAGATTGGGAAATTTACTTAGAATCCATGCTTTTGGGGCAGCAGCACCCGAGGTCGGGACGACGTGGCGAAGGCAGCCCCCTGCCACCTCAGACATCGTCCCACAGCTCGGGTCTCATTGCTTGCTGCTTATGGGTTTTCATTAAAACTCTTTTCATGTCAAAGATATTCTCCCCTAGGCTGCAGGCTACAGTTTACTGCGTTAAGGATGTGTAAGCAAGAAAGAGCAGCTGCTCTCCATCAATGCCATCCTTTTGCTGACCTACAGAAAACAGACAACTGGTGGGGAGAGATGGGAAGCGGGGCACCAAGCGGGGCACATTTGCCTTTGCAAACAGGTTGGCCAGCCAGTTAAAGAGGGCTTTAAACTAGGTGTGTGGGGGAGCGTCATAGAGACAGGGTAGACAAGAAAACGCAAGTTGGGTTGGGGGATCTCCAACGGGTGCATGCAGCTGGGGATGTGCGTTTGGGGCATGGCTATGGGGACCCCTGTACACCCTTCCTGGGAAACCTGCAGGCATGACCACCTGTTTGAAATGCGTGTACACCAATGCACGCAGCATGGGGAACAAACAGGAGGAGCTGGAGATCTGTGTGCGATCGCAGGGCCATGATCTCATTGCAGTCATGGAGACATGGTGGGATAGCTCACATGACTGGAATGCTGTCATGGATGGATATGTGCTTTTTAGGAGAGACAGGCCAGGGAGGTGAGGTGGTGGAGTTGCTCTTCATGCGAGAGAGCATTGAGCTCTGCCTAGTGGGGGAGGAGGAGGAGGCAGTTGAGAGCTTATGGGTAAAGATCAAATTGTGGGTGTCTACTACAGGCCACCTGACCAGGAAGAGGAAGTTGATGAGGCCTTCTATAGACAGCTGGAAGTAGCATCAAGATCACAGGCCCTGGTTCTCCTGGGGGACTTCAACCACCCTGACATCTGCTGGAAGGACTACACAGCAAGGCACAAGCAGTCCAGGAGGCTCCTGCAATGCAGTGATGATAACTTCTTGTCACAAATGGTGGAGGAGCCTACAAGGAAGGATGTCCTGCTGGATCTTGTCCTTACTGACAGAGATGGACTGGTTAGAGATGTGAAGGTTGAGGTGACCATGAGATGGTGGAGTTCAGGATCCTGCAGGAAAGAAGTAAGGCAACAAGCATGATCGCAACCCTGGACTTCAGGAGAGCAGACTTTGGGCTCTTCAGAGACCTAATTGGTGGAATCTCATGCGTTAAGGCCCTAGAAGGAAGGGGGGTCCAGGAGAGCTTCCTAGTATTCAAACATCACTTCCTCCAAGCTCAGGAGGAGTATCTTGAGGAGTATCTTCATCTCTATGAGTAAGAAGTGCAGCAAAAGGGGCAGGAGACCTGCATGGATGAGCAAGGAGCTCTTGGCCAAATTCAGATAGAAGAAGAAAATACACAGAATGTGGAAGAGGGGCAGGCTACTTAGGAGAATTATAGGAATGCAGCCAGAGTATGTAGAGATGCTGTGAGGAAGGCTAAGGCCCACTTGGAATTGAGTCTTGCAAGGGATGTCAAGGACAACAGGAAGGGCTTCTTCAAACATAGCAGCAGCAAGAGGAGGACTAGGGAAAATGCAGGCCCACTAGTGAATGGGGCAGGGGCCCTGGTGACAAGGGATACAGAGAAGGCAGAATTGCTGAATGCCTTCTTTGCTGCAGTCTTCACTGCTAAGGGCAGCCACCAGGAATCCCAGAGCCTGGACATGAGGGAGAAAGTCTGGAGAAGGGAAGACTTTCCTTTGGTTGAGGAGGATAGGATTAGAGACCTTCCGGGCAGGCTAGACATCCACAAATCCATGGGCCCAGATGGGATGCA
The DNA here is from genome assembly GCF_028389875.1 of Rhea pennata. Classification (NCBI taxonomy): domain Eukaryota; kingdom Metazoa; phylum Chordata; class Aves; order Rheiformes; family Rheidae; genus Rhea; species Rhea pennata. The sequence continues at coordinate 25,902,288 of NC_084666.1, forward strand.
CCCACGGGTACTGAAAGAGCTGGCAGATGTTGTTGCCAAGCTGCTCTTCATCATCTTTGAAAGGTCCTGGAGAACTGGAGAGGTGCCTGAGGACTGGAAGAAAGCCAGTGTCACTCCAGTCTTCAAGAAGGGCAAGAAGGAAGAACCAGGCAACTCCAGGCTGGTCAGCCTCACCTCCATCCCTGGAAAGGGGATGGAACAGCTCACTCTGGATGTCATCTCCAGGCACATGGAGGAAAAGAGGATGATCAGGAGCAGTGAGCATGGATTCACCAAGGGGAAATCCTGCTTAGCGAATCTGATAGCCTTCTATGATGGAATGACTGGCTGGGCAGATGAAGGAAGAGCAGTGGATGTTGTGTACCTTGACTTCAGCAAGGCTTTTGGCACTGTCTCCCATAGCAGCCTCCTAGATAAGCTCAGGAATTGTGGGTTAGACGAGTGGACAGTGAGGTGGATTGAGAACTGGCTGAAAGGCAGAGCTCAGAGCATTGTCATCGGTGGCGTGGAGTCTAGTTGGAGGCCGGTGGCTAGTGGCATCCCCCAGGGCTCAGTACTGGGTCCCATCCTGTTCAACTTTTTCATCAATGACCTGGATGAGGGGACAGAGTGCCTCCTCAGCACGTTTGCTGATGATACCAAGCTGGGAGGAGTGGCTGACACACCTGAGGGCTGTGCTGCCATTCAGAGAGACCTGGACAGGGTGGGGAGTTGGGTGGAGAGGAACCTCGTGAGGTTCAGCAAGGGCAAGTGCAGAGTCCTGCGCCTAGGGAAAAATAACCCTAGACACCAGTACAAGCTGGGGGCTGACCTGCTGGAGAGCAGCTCTGCAGAGAAAGACCTGGGAGTGCTGGTGGACAAGAAGTTGGCCATAAGCCAGCAATGTGCTCTTGTGGCCAAGAAGGCCAATGGTCTCCTGGGGTTCTTTGGGAAGAGTGTTGCCAGGAAGTCGAGGGAGGTGATCCTGCCCCTCTACTCAGCCCTGGTGAGGCCTCATCTCGAGTGCTGTGTCCAGTTCTGGGCTCCCCAGTGCAAGAGAGACATGGAGCTACTGGAGAGAGTCCAGTGTAGGGCTACAAAGATGATCAGAGGGCTGGAGCACCTGCCCTGTGAGGAACGGCTGTGAGAGCTGGGCCTCTTGAGCCTGGGGAAGAGAAGACTGCGGGGGGATCTTGTCAATGTGTATAAGCACCTGAAGGGAGGGTGTCAAGGGGCCGGGGACAAACTCTTTTCAGTTGTCCCATGTGACAGGACAAGAGGCAGTGGGCAGAAATTGAAGCACAGGAAGCTCCGCCTGACCGTGAGGGGGAATTTCTTTGCTGTGAGAGTGACAGAGCACTGGACCAGGTTGCCCAGAGAGGTTGTGGAGTCTCCTTCTCTGGAGATCTTCAAGGCCCGCCTGGATGCAACCCTGTCTATCATGCTGTAGGTGACCCTGCTAAGCAGGAAGGTTGGACTAGCTGATCTCCAGAGGTCCCTTCCAACCTTACTGATTCTATGATTCTAGGAAAAGGATGGTCCCACTGATGGGTATGAACCCTCACCTTGGGGCACATTCCTTTTCCTCCCTCTGTCTGTCTCTCTCTGTGCCTTGTTCCCTTATGTGTAAAAGGCAGACAATACCATTTTTTACCTCAGAGTGATGTGAAAGGGATGGTACTAGGACTGCAGCATTCAGGCTTTGCACTGAGGAGTACACAAGAAGTATCTAAGATGGATAACTTTGGCTAGTGTCCTATGGCTTAACACTGAAATAATCAAGAGTTGAGTTTGACCTTAAATTTTTTTAAAAAAGAAAATCTTAGTTATTGAGAGTTCTGGCTTTTTCTATTTTCCAATTCAGTGAAAGAACAGAGCTGTACCTAGTACTAGCTGTGCATACAGTAGTACACATGATGGAGAAAATTTGGCTTATTTTAGGAAATCAACTGCCAGATGATATATAGCTTATAAAGATTATTTGTTAGGTCTTGTACTATGTATCAGTTAGTGTTTTCAAAGCCATTCAGTTTAAAATGTGTTACATTTTTCATGAGGCATGAAAGGACCATTACCTAGTAAGTTCTAGCTGACAAATCTACATGTCTGTAGTTAAATTATTTCGAACAGATATACTATGCAGTATTGCAATCCTGAGTGGAAAGACATATGGCAAGCTTTATGTGACTGGCTCTGGTGCTTAGATAGTCGAGTGTAAATTTTTTTGATAGAGTTTTAGGTGTAATTTCTGGCCATAGCGTGTAGATTGCACATTCCTTGGTATAGTTGCTGACAGTCTGAACAAGGTCAAGTATCAAAGCTACCTTGCAGCAAGCAGGCTCAGACGCTTTCCAGATGGAAAACAGCTAGTCTACTTTTTCTGAAATGTAGCATTTGGTACGTAAGGTGTTGTGCTCCTAGATCCATGGTTACACACACAGCTATGCCTGCAGCTGCATGCCCAACATTGTCCTCTGCTCGCTGCTCGCCAGGAGGAACCAGCAGCTGCCAAAGTGTTTCCTTCCCACAGAGTCAGTGCCTAACACTGCTGGTCCCAAATTACCCTCTGAAGCTTGGCAAAAAGGCTGTAGTGCCACTCCAGCAAGGCCTCACCAGGTTGCTGTTTGGGTTATTGGTGTGAACAGGGCCCGAGAGCCCAGCTGGGCTTTACCTGTGCCCCAGCTGTGGATGAAGTTGGCTGTTCCCTGAGGAATGTCAGAATCAGAGTTTTCTCAGGCCACCCTGTGGTCCCAAAGCTGACAGATAAGATGAAGGAAGAGAAGGCCGAGCTTATTGCCTCTTGTGGCAGAGGCTGGGGCATTTGGTCACCACGCTGGAAAACAGTGACCCAAACGACCTGCTGAGCTCCCAAAGTCTGCCTGTAAGTCAGGGCAGGTCGTGGCTGCCGCACAGGTTGCTCCTGGGCATCTCTGCCCAGGGAGCTGTAGGCTCTTCTGGGAGGCACTCCCTGTCACTCCCGACACCAGCATCTTCGCTTTGGTTATGTCCTCTTCTTCCCCATAGCCTGGCCTAGGCCTCCTCCTGCACCTGGACCCTTTAGCAGGTGCACGGTGTTCAGTGTTAGACAAGTCTCTTGCTTACTGTGTCTAATATGTAAGCAGCATGAATGACATCGACACCTTACTGATGGGGCAGCTTTCAGCTAATGCCCGGCACTGCATAGGGAACACACATGCATGCAGGATATCAGAGGAAGACATGAAAATACACTGTGTCTGGCTTTGTATTGTCTCAAAAATTAGTTGGCAGAGGTCCTCGCTGCTTCCAGTATTATATTCTGCTACAAAAATAAATAAATAAATAAATAAAAATAAAAAATAAAAAAAAAAATAAAAAATAAAAATAAAATAAACCTATAGCAGCCTGAATGCCAAATCTAGCAAGGGAACAGTTACTGTTGTATCATTCATTTGCACATAGCAAGACGAAAACAGACCAGCAGAAGGAAGACAAGATTTCTTTCACGTGGCAACGAAGGTAGCAGGTAGGGAACGTGGGTAGGTGTTTAGCATGGGACTCGGAGACATGGGTCTGCCTGCTACCTTCCTGCTCACTTCGCCTCTGGGTGCCTTGGCTTCCCTGACCGGTTCTCCACCACGTGAGCTGGCTCAGGTTATACCTGGGGATCCTGCTGGCTAAGGGCTCCCAGTCTGTCATGACGTGGATAGATCACAAGTTGAGATTCGGGTGACGTTGTAATAGCAAGAACACATTGCCACTGCCTAATTATGCACTGTTTTCCACATAGGGAGAGTGGTAAACAGAAAGCAATCCAAAGTAGCAGTCTCCAGTCTTCTCTCACCCACTGGGGAAGCGACGTGGAAGGCTCGTGGGCATGGAAATACAGCGGTCGATTTTCCATATTGCATGAGCTTAGCTGAACTTGAGGCTTACCTTGAAACTCGGTGTGCATTCATTGATAACCCCATTATGAAATTCAAGAGACCTAATGCAATTGTGTCTAGGAAGATTTACTTGTTAAAAGGAAAACAACTTTCACATAAATAATTTACTACAACAGAAAAATAATCCTCTGTGCTATCATCCTTGCATTGAAACTAATCGAACAGAGTTATTTTTAAATTGCTTGGAAGTATACTGCTCTCATTTCATTGTCAATAAATATGCTCCGTTTCAGCAGGGCACTTTGCTAAATGCATCTGAATTTTCGAGGGGGGAAATTGATCAGAATTTTTAAAAAATGTGGAAAGTAGAAGTTATTACAGAAAATTTGTATGCTGTAAAATTTACAACTCCTTTCATAACCTGAAAATGGGTCATTTTTTCTGTATCGATTTAGGCCCAAATCTTGATTTGCTACTGAAGTTTTGCCGTTGGCCTTCGTGAGAACAAATCTTTATTCCTCTGCTGCAAGGGATTCTGTCTAAATCCTGAGGAAAATAGCAGGGTTTATCCTTAAATAAGCAAAATTCACAATTTTAACAGCTGTATGAACAACTTCATTTGACTTCTTGATCCGACAAAAACAAATATATGATCATAATCACAATTAATAAATATTCTTTCTTTTTCTTGACTATTTTTTTTTAATTTTTTTCATTCTTTTCACCAGATTAACCAGCAGGAACCACAAGGACTGCTAACAAGATTTGCATTTTTAACTAACCCTTTCCCTTGTATGTACATCAAACCAAGTAAGAGGACTTGCATTTTCAAGTAATCTAAGCAGTATTTTCTGTTTAACAATTCTATTGCCATTTTCTTCTCTCTGTCTTTTCTTTGAACAGTTCCTGATCATTTTCTTTCAGATTATTTTCTTTCCTGCCTCACTTCCCTCTTCTTATTCTCATTCTATGCAAGGAAATAGAACATTGAATTATTTGAAAGGAGGAAGATGAAATAAGCTCTTAGACGTGGAAAGGTTTGGGAAGATGCTAGGGTGTTTGTCCACATGTGAATCCCATCAAACCCTCTTTTAGTTTGTCTGTGAGGTTTTGGTTAAGCCAAGCAAGGGCTCAGTCCATGCTTCCACTGAATAATCTTGGAGTCCAGGGATCAGTGTTACAGGGGTCAGAAATACAAGCTGGGATGTCACAGGTGACACTAAGATGAAGTTTTACACAATTGCTCTTAAAATTAAAGCTAGAAATAACCAAAATTTTTGTTTAAATAAACCTTTGTCTGGATAAACAAATGGTCTTTCTAAAAGGGAAATGTATATGGACTAGAGTTCTTCATTTTTCTCCCTTGATTTTTAATAAAAGCTACAGAGTGAACAGTTTTGGTTTCCAAAACATGACATTTTTCATTAAAAAATACATAGAGGCATGGAGAATTCATAGGTGATGGGGTGAGGATTTTGATTGAAAAGTCTCTTTTTAATGACAAGTTTGCTTTATTGGAAAACGCCTGCAGAAAATGCTTTCTATTAACTTGAAGTCTCTCTGAAAGATTGATTTGATTTTTTTTTTTTTTTTGGTAGGTGTTTAGTTCACAGGATCCAACAATAAGTGCATGTCCTAGCATAAACATTTTTGGGAGAGTCATGCATTTTCAGTGGCAGTGAAAGGGCATTAAACACAGGTATATGTAAGGCCTGTGGAATATTAGATGTGTCAGCATAAAAAGCATTCTTGTCTCTTACTTTTATTCTTTCCTACTCTTTATGTAAGCCCTCCAGAAGGTCTTTTAAATAGTTGTGTTCTCCCTGTACATGGAGGGTTGGTGGTTTAACCATTGTGGGATATGCTTGAATGGTCATAACTTTTAAATGTACATAGACTAATTCAGCTTTAGTAAAAGTCCCAGAAAGGCACCAGAGAAATCATATCATCTGCTATAGATCCTGAATGTCACTACTCCACAGGAAGTCACCTTCAGAAAAAGTCATCTCAGTCATCTCTTATTGTCAGGTTGTGTCATGGCTTGGATTTCCACGCTGTTAAAAACCAATGTATTAATTTCCATGCACAATCTAATAAATGCAAAGGAGACAGTGTGGAACAGCCTCATTCACAGCTGGTTATTTTATGTTTCTGCAATTAGCATAAGCATATGCAATTACGGCTGTCGATACTCTTCGGCTGAACCTACCTAACAACTTGCTTCCTTGTGAGGGCACGATCCTGCTCCACCTTTCTTAGTCCCTCTCTCTGTCTGCCCCATACTCTACCACTTGCTCTACGCTTTCTCTCTTACGCCAACCTCTTGCTTGGCAGATCCTGTGATGAGCCAGTTCTAGTCACTAACCTGGCAAAAAGCTACTCGCTTTCTTTGCTAGGTTATTTTTCTGCCAGTCTGCAGTCAGTAAAAGCCAGAAACTGCACAAGGGGAAGGGACTTGCATACCTTGTGTTGGGGTGAGCCATGGCGAGGAGAAGGGGAGGACTGGGACCTGCTCACTTCAGAGCCAGCAAGCCATTGGACAGGGTAAAGCTATGAGGTGCAATTTTTCCTCTTGACCAGCAACCCTGCTCTCCTCAGCAGGAGCAAGTAGCTGCAGACCAGTGGCAGTGATGGAGCCAGGTTTGCTCTGACTGTGTCTCAGGGCTGATGGCACCCAAGAAAGCATGACATTTCACTGACACTTTTTTAGGGTCGGGCATTGGCAAGATCTTTTTGTTGACGAGAATGCTCTAGAGTGAATTCAGGCCAAAGCCTTGTTATCAGTGAGGGCCATAATTTGGACTTCTGTCCTCTATTTGACTGTCCATTTTCATGAAAAGTGTGGAAACATAATTATTTTTTGAACTTGTTACTGATTAGGCTTGGTTGAAATCAGCCAAGGGGCTTAAAAGTTATTACAAGGAGGATAAAAAGGACCCAGACGGACACACAAACAACTTGATTGCAATAAGCTTCATTTCCTTAGGAAGCCAGGCAAAAAATTACTCTTCCACAGGGTCTAATTTTGTATGGACAGAGATACCAGAACACTAATGCATAAAAATTACGAATAACATAGAGGATCTGCTGACAGACGGAAGAAATTCCAGTATGCTGTTCCAGACCATTCTCTCGCAAAATTATCCCTCCTCCTCAACATGCATAAGGACAGCATTATTAGTATATGCATGAGCTGTCAGGGCAAAACATCTGGTGTAATGCAACCAGTTTGTCTTCTACAGCTCCCACAATCTGTTTCTAAAACTGCCTGAACTCTCATGTGAAGAATCAGCCCAGTGAACAGGTGATCTTCCCATGCCACAGAGATACTGTAATGCAGGCCAAGGGACCTAGACCTGTACAGAACTGCAGGGTTTTCTCATCCATCTGTACCTTTGAACCATGCTTTCTGCAGTTCAGCTGCCTATAAAATACAACCATTTGTGTCAAAAGTTGCTGTAGAAATTCTACTGAAGTGTTATGATAAAAATATATCAGATATTTTAAAATCTGCAGCCTTGTGGTGTTTTTTTTTTTTTTTTTTTTTTTTTTTTGGCTTAATCTGTGCATGTGTGGATCTAGTGATGACAGAACTGTCCACCAATGGCCCAGATTTGCTGCTGGGGCTGGCTCCTAACCCTCCACTTCATGCACACTTTCCTGGGTAGCAGCTGCACCTTCAGCCAAACAGCACACAACAGGACGCACTGTGGGCTCTTTGCGTCAGATGCAATCTGTTTCCCAGCTACTGCAGAGTCCTCTGACTCTATTATAAGCAAATCTGATATTTCCAAGCACCCAGGTCCAAGCATGGTTCCCAGTTCTTCAGGGCAGGCTCCTGTTTAGCTGGAGAGCAGTAACATTACACTACAGACCTGCAGAACTGTCTGCAGGGCTGGTGGTCTGCTGTGGCCGTCCCACTGCATCCACGAACCTACCCTCCTCACATCTAACACTGTGCCCATCTAACTGTTACAGTTTTAGCTGATGTTGGGACAGAAAAAAAAAAAAAAAAAAAAAAAAAAGGTGTTTCTTAAGTTTCATTCCTTGGCAGGTGCCAGCCACGCTGGAGTGACTGCGGTGGGTGCACAGTCTCCTCCACAGTAACAGCCTCCGGGCTGTCACAGCTGTCTTCAAGTAGGTAAACGACACATCTTCTATAGTAAACAGGAACATAAGGGCATATCTACCTTCAATACGATAACCTGGAGTGAAGAGGGCTTCCAGTGTCGTTACTGCGTCAGTGCACTGCCTCTTGTCTAGGAGAATTATTCGCTGAGGCTGAGAGGTAATTTAACGCTCAGGCTCATTCACCTCTTGGCCTCTACGTTGCTGTTCTGAATATAATGGCAACGGGCGCAGAGGCAATGTGGGTATGATAGGAATGCATGGCCATTAGGAGCGGAGTCCCCGAAGCACTTCACACAGCTTCTGTGACATTCAGAGTGACTTTTTGTCTACTACTGGCCTGTCTGAATTAGAATTGGCAGCAAAGAGGTGAAAGGACATGGATCCTGTCCCCAGGCCTCTGAGCCATCCAGGCCTCTGAAGGGTATTTTGAAATGCAAAGTGCAGTTATTTAATGCACACTGTAGCAACAATATCTTAAACACAAATGCAGCTAAAGTAATCAAATACATAAGTTAAAAATATATTTGAATTACCTACCATAGCCTTACCCCAGAATAACTAAAAAGCCCAGGCAGGTTAAATATTGGTGTTATATTTAAATAGCATACTTCTAGTCAGAAAGTGTTTTACTGCCCTTATCATTGCTGCCAGTTTCTCCATTATTTCAGTCAAGGAACTGATATCAAGAATGTCCTCATGAGCTGTTAAAAGTTCAGTTCAAAAATTCTATAGTATTTTTCAAAATGTCCAGTGGTAGCAGCTTTATTTGATTTTTTTAACCTCTGCTTGGATTTTTCAAGAAAAATGGATTCACAGTGCTATTGGTGTCAGCTGGAATACTTGAGTGGGTAAGAGCTGGATGTTTCCTTGAAGAGCTCATGTAGTCATGAGTGCATTTCAAGGGAAGAGTGAGGTAGCCTGTCAGAGAACTCCTCTCCACGCTCCTGCTGCAGTCCTGCTCGAAGAGGGCTTGCAGCACGCACCATGGCCTCTGCCCAAACAGTGATGCCTGCCACTACCTGCCAGCTTGTGCAATTTGCATTGACCCAAAAGGTGCCTGGTCAATGAAGACTCCCACAAAGAGCTCATAGCTGGTGTAGACCACTCAGTTAGCTCAGGCGGAGCAAGCTGTGCAGAGGACCTCGATGTGAAGGCTGCTGACCAGTCAGCTGCAGCCACCACGAGGCCTGTGGTGTGAAAATTGTGTATGGGCCACAGATACGATGTAAGTAGACTAGATGTTGGCCATGCACACCTAGAGTGCTACAAAAGAAGGGAGAAAATGGCCTGGATCATTGCAGGCTGGGCATCCAGAGTTAGCAGTTTTGGCCTCCACTCCTCAGTTGCCATCTGTAAAATGGGAATAAAAAAATCATTTATTTTTTACAGGTGTGGCAAAGACAAATCTATTGATGTATTGTGAGGCACTGAAGTTTTGGGATGAAAGCTATATAAAATGTATGTCTTCAGGTCAGATTTTGAGCAACATGTAGTAAACACTTCAGGATTAAAAAGTAAAAGATGAATAGTTAACTTTTTATGAGTATTTCAGTTACTCATTGAAGTGGCAAAAATCTGGTGGAGAAGACACTGTATGACTACATAATTAAAAAATCTTTTTATATGCATTTAAGATTTGACTTAGAGTTGCACAGGAAGCCTTTATCCTAGCATATCCAGAATTCAAGTGTTTCACCTTGTCACCTCGGCAGTCCTGTAATTGTAATTTTCTCGATGGAATATGCTTGTACCTTCTCTTTAACCACTACTTTCCCATCATTTATTTAAGAAAACATTTGAATTGCTTTAGATGCCATATGAAGCTAATTAAATAAAATTAGGGATAATTAAGTGTCATAAAACATGATATAAACTTGTTGATGTCAAGGGGGATGTTTAAAAGCAGCTACTATGACAGGTAAATTTGACATATGTCAGTAGTTTTTCCATAAGTTTATGTAATAGATAACCATATTTGATTTCCTTCCCAACCTCCCCTGTCAATATAATTCAGGTTTACTCTATTCTGTAGCAAGATTACAGTAAATCTGATTTTATTTTTAAAACTAAGAATTTTCATCTAATCATATGCTTTGCAACGCCTCAATCAAACACCATTTTGTATTATTTTTTTAAGGATATAAATTATTGGGTTGGGTTAATTAAAATACATCATTAGATCTGTATTTTCCTCTATTAAAAAATTGACTGGGTTTTATATCTTCCTTGCTTAGAGCAGCTCCACTACAAGTTGCTGTATACCAGCCTGTTGTCTATGTCTCTGCACATTGACCTTTGTTGTAAGATCTGCTATAGACATCACAAACTCTCACATCAATTTACTACAATTGGATGTGGCATCTTCCAGCTAATTTGATTTAGGAAGAAATGCACCTGGCTCTGTTTTTCCCTATAGAATGTTGAGGGAGTTCGGAGTCCTCCCAGATGCCATCTATCTGAGTAGCCCATGTGTTTTTCAAGGTCTAAGCAGTTTGTCTTCATCTTCCAAAAAATAAGCCATTACAATAGCAGAGTAATTGAATTATTTAATGTAAAACTAAATTTGATTGTAGGTGCAAAATAAGTACATATATGTATGTATTTATTATATATAGCTACATAAATCAAAATCAGTTCCTATGCTACATCAATATGTAATGTTTTTATTAAAAAAATACTTAAATCTATTTTTATTTATTTTTAATTAAGCTGTTACAGGGAATCCTTGGGAGAAGTAAATATGTAAAGTCCTAATGAAACTTTCCAGCCACTGAATTAGATCACAAGGATGAAAGAGTTTATTAAGATTAATTCTGTTTCCAGTGGGAAAATTGAGAGGGTGCACCATAGAATTTTATTCTCCATTCTATCCCTTAGGTTCAAAAGTAAAAACATGATTTAAAGTGTATACACTAACCAACTAATGGCATTTCTTAACTGTATATGAATCTAGAGCAATGAAACAAATTTAAACACTGGATATAGAGTTCCAAATGAATGCTGCAATTAAAATGAGCCCAGACTGTTCAGCGAAGTAGGTTAGAGCAGTCCTACTGGATCAATGGAGCTGTGCTGAGCAGAACTGGTAGAGAATTTGTCTTATGGTATTAAGCTATATTCCAGGTGTTTTCACTTGTTGATTTTTGGTGGGGTGAGGGTGGGGGGTCAGGGGAAGAGAGGAGAAGGGATTGGTTACTGAAAAATTATTTCCATAACAAACTACTTAATAAATATGAAGATATAATAGTGTAAACTCACCTTGTTCCATTTTATGGCAAGTGGAATACCTAATTATATTAAAATGAAATGATTTGAAATCTTTTGGTTGGAGTTCTTCAGAACTATGATGTTTATATTTGTTTGCTCAGTGGCTAACAGTACTCGGAGGAACAATCCAGCCCAGGACACCAGATTTAATCTTCTCCAGGAACCCCAAGCTTTCACTGTTGCCGGCTGGGGCCTGATCCTTGCCTGCAGATAAAAGTAGTTCTTAATGGAGTCACTGGGGGCTGCTTTTGTGCTTCAAAGTAGGGGAAAAGGTGAAGGACAGTTTTCAGAAAGATTTGGTCTCCAAGAATTCAGCGGGTAGAATCAGCCCTTCTAAGAGGTACTACAGGACCGTGCGAAGAACAAAAATACAGCACCTAAAAGCATAAATATCTACTCTTAACAACTAGCGTAGATATATAAAGGGCTAAGTATAATTTTTGTAAACATGAAATGAATTATTAGGGTAATTATGCCAGCAATACTTTGCAAATCTTTAAAAAATTAACCAGATAAATGCGACATTTTGCTTTGATACTTTAATAATACTTTGATATTTTAAACTAAAACTTCAAATTTTTGTGTAGATCTAAAAAGAAATGGTTCATTAAAGCTGAAGTTGGAGACCTAGTCTCTTCTGAAATACTTTGACTGCTCTATTTGTTCTTTCTTTTCCTGTCTGCCTACAAACTCTTGAGAACAGAATGTATTTCCTGGTGTACTTTTTATATTTCACAATATTTCCAATTTTGATAAAACAAATAAATTATGTGAAACCAATAAGAGAATACCATTTACACATTTTACATCTGCTTTGGTTTTACTGTTCTAATAAAATCCCTAGATAATTTCTGGCAGTGTTTCGTGCAGTTTCATTTTCAAATCGTTTAGGAACTCAGGAAGTAAAAAAAAATTATTTGTTGTTTAGAAAAACAGCTTGCAATGAAATATAGATAAAGTGCTGTTAGCATACAACCATCCTTTACTTTATAAACGTATTTACTTCTTTTCTCATAGAATAATCTTTGGTAATGGTTTCTCTATTTAAGCCATTTGTTTGTAATTTCCATTTACTGCAGTGACACCTAATGGTAGCAGACGAAGAATTGATCTCCAGCAGCCTTGTTTGCTATTGAACAAAGGGGTTTCTGCATTTTAAACTGGTGGGGAATGTATGGATTCTTTCCTCTTTCCTCAAAGAGCAAACAGAGGCTGCTGTGATCTGGAAACCATTCAGCTGCAGGAACAAAAGCATCTAAACTCGAGGTCTAAAACGATGGCCCTTAGAAAGCCAAAGGTCTAGTCTTGTTATTTTCTATAAGCTTCTAAGCGTCCAACTTCTGCTACAAGGAAAGAGGGGCAGATAGTACTGATTATTAAAATGACTAATAACAAAATGATAAGTAGTAGTTGTTCACGGCGTATGGTCATAGGCTATACATCTGGAAGTTTCAGGCTGAAGGGGGCTAATATTTTTGATGGATATTTTAAATTCATCTGTGCTAAAAGCAGCCAGAAAGTGAGTTATTCAGGTCAAAATAAAAGTTGGCAAGATGTATACCAAAGATGTTCAGAATTTACTTCTCTATAACAAGCTTATAAATCGCCTTTTTTGTGCAGCTAAGACCAGCTGGACGAAAGTTAATCAGCCAAATGCAATTATAGGAGGTGTAAGTCTTATTAATGTATTAGGAATTCTCAGGGTACTACTGGACCATTCCAGATGTGCTGCTGCATAATGAGTACAGGCTAACCTTGATCAAGAAGCCAATCTGCCCAGGCTCCTCAGCACTTCTAATAATCTATATAATATTTACTTGTGATGGCTCAGAAGGGAGTAATAGATGTAATAGGTTCTCATTCAAATTTAGACTTCATTTTATAATAAATGCAGTTCCATATAAGCCTGAAATGACAAAATTTTACTTCACCCTTAATAGAGAATGACACTTCTTCAAACACGTAGCTGAGCAAAGGCAGGCCTTATCTGATATTCTGGCTAGGACAGGTATATCTTCAGGCTATAAAAGCCAAACTATACAATCAATTTTGTGTTGGGCTAGCTACAGCCTCTGCAGGACATTTCTTCCTGAAAGCACTAGCTATGTGCAGAGGTGTAGGGCAGCCAGCTGCAGAGAGGCTGGTATTTCCAACTGCTCCAAAGAGAAATGACAGCCACATGGGCTCGGAGGGAAGGGCAGATTGTAAATCCACGGAGAAAAACTGGGATTCATGAAGACAGCTGGAGGATTTTGGTTTATTTATTTTTGCACTGTGATGGGGTTCGACCCTGTTGGTTATGAAAGTCTTTGAGGAAAGGGACTGGCTGTATCTCACTAAGTCAGTTCTGGACAGAAACATCCACAGGATGCCTGAATCTGAGCTGCCTACCCAAGGTCCCACCAAAATGTCCGTACTCCATTTTTGCCTTCTGTTTATTAATATGACATTCACAGATCGACTTGCTTATCTATAAATGGGTATTCATTGAGCGGTCATGAGGACCAACCTTTACCCTCAGACACTTGTGCAAATCACTGGTTACCAGGAATTATTTCCCAGTACAGGGGCTGCCAGCAGGCTCCATGGTAAGCTGTTGTTCTATCAGTATTCTGGTGTCTGAAAAGATCACAACAAATCTATGTCTTCCCTATTTGTAATGACAGATTCCCTAGAAGAGGCACCAATTGTCTTAGGACTTATTGTCCTCTTTGTAGTCAACTTCTATTAATCTAATTAATGAGATCCACATTCCCAAAGAAAGAAAAAAAATCATCTGTAAGAAACAGAGATTTTTGGGAGAAGGAGTGAAGGGAGTTAAGGGGACCCCAGGAAATGACCTGTGATCACCCATGGGAGCATTCATGTATCTAAGCAAGGCCACACACCTTCCCCATTCAGTTCAGCCCGCGTCTGATCATACAAAGGAAAAGCAGTGGAGTATCTCTGTTGCCCCTTCCAGTGGAGATCAATGTCTGACCACATTCAGTAGGTGTTTCTTGTAGTCCTTGGAAAACAAGTCAGGGCTTAAGGACGAAGAATGGATGTGGTACATTCACTTGCAGTGTTTTCATCTCAGGAAAGAGAACACAAGCAGTCATTTAACCTTTCATATTTTATAATAAATTTCACTGAATCAAATCTGGAAACACTGTTGCAGGCTTAAAATAACCCTCGCTTAGCTAAACTGCTTGAGAACAAAACCTACGCACAGTCTCCACTGGAAGGAACAGCTTCTTGCAGGAAACGGCGCAGCCCGGACTTAGTAATTACCATGTCTCACTGAACCGCGCTCTGACTGCCCTTCTGGTGCCATCTGTGCAAGAAGCCTCCCATGAGGAGGTAAGTTACCCCTTACCTTTCCCTTCTCAGCAACAGGTAGAGTTACAAGCCAAGAAAAGAGGCACCTGCTTCCTTGTCCTAGAGATAAGGCAGCTGGCCGCTATCTCCCATGCATCCAGGAGTTAAAAGATGCCCCTGAGCTAGTAGTCTGTGCCTGCTGTTAATTATAGCTTGATGACTGGTGATGTGAAATGCCATCATATATGTTTAACAGGAAGCTATCTGAGACTTGTAGAGTCAGAAGCATCTGCTATTAAGCCTGTAATTCTTACCCTTGCAAGAAAGAGAGACTAGCTGAACTCAGGATACCACCCGGACAAAAGCAAAGTAAAAGCTTGCTTAGGGCAGCAGTTTGAGGGAGGCTTGCAAAGCCCCAGGCCTAGGCGAGGAGTGTGGAACAGTGACTGTGGCTTGGCATCTGGCCCCATCACCTGCATGCAAGTGGCAGAGCAGCTCATGCTTCTGGGAGGAGAGGAGGCTTGCAGGGAGCAGGCTCCTCAGCCGGTGGAAGGACAGGAGGGATGGGGCTGGAGGATGATGTGTTTCTTGTCCCCCATGTGCTGCATTTTCCCCCAGCACCAGCTGGATGCTGATGCTCAATGCTGAGAACAAAGTAGGAGCAAAGGCAGGCAGACAGCAGGATGGGCATGCAGAGAGGGGCAATGGGAATTTGCTCATCCTTGATGCTTGAGTCATTCAAGAATGCTGGTGCCAAGGATCTGCTCTGCTGCGACTGAAAAATTGAATTTTGCTTGTGCTTACTGGGAAGTCTTGAGTCAGCCCTGGTTCTGCTATTGTGTGCAAAAATGAGAATTACCCAGATTATGTGGCATTATTGCCTTTATTATCTATGTCAAATGAATCCAATGTTTTTTAGACTTTGTGGCCTTATGATAGAATCATCTAGCATCAATGTTCATCATCGAAGACTGAATTTAATTGCCCAGCAGCTGTCAAGTGTATTGTGAGATCTGGCTTCAGACTCCAGCTGTGGACCAGGCCAGCCTGCACAGAGTGCCAGAGAAATCACGGGGAGCCTACCCTGCAGCAGCAGGGAGCCTGATGCAGTGCACTGGGTCCACTAGCTGTACACAGAAGCTGCTCTGCAACTGGGAGCGTACAGATGGGACTTAAACATGAGCCGAAAGTTAAGGACGTCCTTAAGGGATTCACTGAGTAGAGGTTACCTGAATCATACGCTTTGTTGAACGCTTCAGTAGAATTTCTTCCTAGGCTGTAAAAGGCCATCTGAAACACTGATCATGACACACATACTTCTTCCTCCTGAGGAAAAGCAGCCTGCTGACAACTTTGCTGGTTTCCTTGGTACTTTCTTTTCAGCAGGGAAGTGTTTTCCTGCAAGCGTAGATATAGTGGGAGAGAAAGGAAGCTGCCTGGGCACAGAGGACTCCCTTGGGGTAGGATGTACGAGATTCACAGTGCACCACGCTCAGCGCAAGGCACTTCCCAGGCAGCTGCTGCTACTGATATAGCCGAATGTTCAAAGTCCTGTCTGCCTTACTCTTGTGTGAGGTGTTTGGCTAGCTGACATTTTTCCACTAGCTTGGAAGCTGCTTGCAGACTAAATGCATAGAGTGATGCTGCTCCTGATGAGAGGTTCCCTCAGCCTCCACCTAGCCACATGATTATTTCACTGCTGTACATCAAGCATGTGTCTCCAAACTATGCTGAGATTGAACTGCCTTTTTATGCAGCTGGGACATAACCAGAGTCTGCACCATTGCTCCTGCCATGTGTATATGGCCTTTGCTTTGAAATCTTTGTAGTCATGTTTTTCTCAAACAGGCTTATTGTGTTTCCTTCACTTATAAAGATTAAAACAAAAAGCTTTAAAATAAACATCTTTGTTTTGGCCGTTTTATTTCCCACTAAAAGTCAGGCTAGCTAAAGACGAAGAGTATAGCATTTGCTAGCCGAGTGAATGCTCATGTAGACCCTGCAGGGTTCAGACCAGCACCTTTAATGCTGTTTATATGTTGTTTGGTTGGTGGTTTTTAGGCCCTGGTAGATAATTTATGCTACTGTGTAATGGAAGGGTTAATATTCTGATATTCTGTGCCGGACACATCAATTAGTTGCCTCATTACAAAACTATATTTCAGTGTTTATGCTAAGAAAATCAACAACAAAAGTCACTAACTTTCAAATAAAATGAAAGAATAAAGAGGTACATTAAACATGCTCATCCAGAAGAATGTGGTGAGATTATGGAGAGAAAGGGAAATCCAGAACTGCAAAGTTTGGGTTTATGTCTAGAAAATAAGATGTTCTTCAGTGTGCAAAATTTAGCTGGAAATCTAATTAGTGACCTTTTTTTTTTTTTTTTTTTTTCTGGTGAGAAGTCCTTATCTCAGTTTCCAGGAAGGTAATAGATACGAAGACAGGAGCCTTCCCTCGGCAACGTGTCTATTTCAATTCCAGTCACTAAGAAAACCCAGAAGTCCAAATATCATGGAAAAACAGCATCCAAACACCACAAAACTTTCTGTAAGATTTTACCTTGAGTTTAGATTAGAAATATTCAAAGCTTGGAATCGATTTAGGTTTGCTTGTTCGAAAATCACAGGTAACTGAAATGCTGCTGAGGAGCAGGCACAAATATTGATGTTACATCTTTAATTTCAGCATGATTTGGGACCATTTTGGTTTCAGAAAGAAGGGATGAGCTGCAGAGTACAGTGAAGCGCTGTAATGCTAATGATAAAGTCAGTTACAAGTTGAGATGACTTCCTAGCTGCAAAATGCTTACAGTAAAACCAGCCTGCCTGTTGGGCTGAGACCTGCTTGTAGGAGCAGAGGAAGGAAATTCAGGAAATCATTTATGGGACCCTCGTTCTCAAGCTTTTGGCACCAGGACAACTAAAGCAGTTGTTGAGCTGCTTTAATTTTCCAGTCCAGAACCCAACACAGGGGAAATCTGAGCTGCCCCTAAAGAGCTGATTTCTAGCCTCATAACATCTAAGTAGTCTGGACTATTTGATCCTGGAGGGGAAAAAAATAAAAACAAAAAGTTTGTCCTTAGCTAGTTCTTCAGTGTTACCCTCAGAAATCTTTTGCTCTCCTGAAGCAATGTTGCCTCCCAGGGAGGCAGCTGAGTGACTGGCAATGCACAGTCTTTTATGGGAGGTTTGCTAACGCTTTTTGAAAAGCTGTGTTTCAGCAAAAAATGATCTCCAAATAAAACTCCCATCTTTCTCTCCATATTTTGAAAAAAAAATCTCTCCAGGTTTGAAAAAAACCTCCAATCTTCTGAAATTGCAAGCAACATTACTTCCTTCCAGGGCTATGATTTTCTCATGTAAAGTGATGTCTGTTACCCTGAAAGAGAGTGTGTCTTTGGAGTTCTGCTTTTATTTAAATATACAATTTTTAATTTCCTATTAATAAAATTGCTTGTTCATTATTCATATCATAAAGGGCAAAGCCTCTAGATGAAAAGATTTTATTTCTTTTGACAATAACAGCAATAATTAAAAAAAAAAAAGAACACTTGTATGAGATGTCCTGATAGCTTATAGCTTTGGAAAGTATAGTTTTAGCCACTCTTTTTTAAGTAGACTTTTAGAAATAGATGTTATAGTGCAGATTTGTGCTGGGAAAGATCCAATTCAGTTCAATAAAATGGCCTGTTAAAATTGCAGCCAGTTCCAAGGGAGCTGTTAAAAAACACCTATTTCGAGCTCTTGTCCTGGCTGCTGCTCCTTTTCCTGGGAGACAACTCATTCCCCAGCTGCTGCTTTGCCTGTCTGAGTTTGGGAGCCCCTGAATAGACTGTTCTCCCTTTCTTAGACATCATGGTCCCAGCAACCAGCAAGTTGCTCTAAAGCATTTCTTACCTCACTATTCTTCAGGACCCAATAAGCCAGAGGTCCTGGCTATACCTGCAATTTTTCTACAAGCTGTTGTACACTTTACTTTCTTTTTTTTTTTTTTTTTTTTTTTGGGGGGGGGGGGATTAACCATTATTCAAGAAATTGAAGAAAACATCCTTCAAGAAACTAGAGTTCTGAAAAAAAAAGAAAAGAATAGTGCTTCCAGTTTGACAAGTGGAAAGCGGGCTTTTATGATCCTATTTCTGCTATCAAGCAAAAAAATGCAAAACAACTGGAGACTGACCTAAATCTGGACACTGGGAAAAGGGCAGAGGGGGAAGGGATGTGAGGGCAGCAGAGAAGGGAGGCAAGCATGTCCGCTAGCACGGATCCAACCTGTAATGCTACGGAGTGACTAATGTTATGCACAATATGAAAACCGGAAATAGTCTGTTAATTTTAATGCCTCTAAATGTTATATAATTCATGGAACGTAATTATGATGTCTCTTTTTAATCAGGTATACTTACTCTAATATTCTCTTGAATTATATAAATGGCTTAGGTTAGTGTGCTTTTAAATAATAATAATTCCCATCAGTATTCCAAATGAAGCACAAATCATGCTGCAAATATACTATTTTTCATATACTTAAGACTTTGGAGTCAATAATGCTTTTGACTGCATGTATCTTGGAAAACAGTGACTTTTTCCAACCACTGCAAAGCAAGAAATACTGCCTAGGTCACAAGGCTCACACGTAAAATATAAGAAAAACATAAATAACAAAATCAAATGCCAAAAGTTGGACAGAGAGCCTGACCCAGAGTGTCTGAAGTAAGAGAGTCCTGATGCTGCCTCATGCGGTCTTTGCATCAGGCGCAGATTTCTGAAAGCTTCCTTGCACGTTCTTAGCAGCCCTGTCCCGGTTATACAATGAAGGAGACTGAGGTTGTTAAGTTCAGTAAGAGCAGGAATGAGCCATTGATGTTGTTAGAAACAAGGGAAAACAATAGATCTTTAAGACAGCTTTCATTGCTGAATGTAAATTGTTTTTTAATAAAATGTAGACAAAAAAAAAAAAAAAAAAAAAGATGATGTCAGAAGAATTCCTCCCTTGTGCCACCCTGGAGATTTTGCAATAAATTGCAAGAAGTGCATATATTTGGGGGGATGTTTTCCATGTCTGTCATGCCCACTGCATCTGTACATGTGGCTTGATCCTGCAGGCCCTTATTATACACCCAAGTCGTTGTTTTCAGTGGGGCTGCTTACATGGAAGTGGAGCATATTGTGCCTGTGGGGTGACACTCGCAGGCAACAAGCACATGGCTACCTTGCTTCCACCTTTAGCTGTGCTTTGTGGGACTTTCCACACCTAATTTGCTAGTTGGGGCTTTTTCCTTCCTCTCATCTGCTTCAGTTCTCATGCACTGTGAGTTCTTTCTTTAATCAACAGGAATCATGTAAAAAATAGAGTTGCATGTATATTTATGCCTTCGTATGCACGCAAAGTTATTGCATGTGTGTGCACATACATATAAATATGTATGACTACACATATACCTGCGGATATACCTGTGGATGTGTACAGACGAATGTGTGCACATACTGCCATTTTTTGGAGAGGGGTGCCTCGTGTTGATAAATTGTGATAATGAGAAATAAATCAAGCTGGTAAACAACGTCCTTTTAAGACAACCTCTGTTTTAGCAGCCCAGGTTTGATCATTTTCTTGAACATTATCACCTTTCAGTTAGAGTCCTCTGATTTCATGTGTTGTATCTGTATTAAAAATAGCGCAGTTGCTAGTAATTCCTTCTGTATTTTCTTCAAACACAAGAGAGAAAACACATTCCCTAATATGTTTTGTGGGTACATTCTCTTTGTAATATTTCCTTTGCAAAGGTCCTGCTCATATTTGTATCTTATTACTTTTCTTATACTGGATTTATTGATAGTTTCTAACAAAAATATGATTTCAGTATATTTACTGAACAAAACTCAATATAACAGCCCCCAATTCAATTTTTTTCATCAAAATGGAGAACAATAAAGAATCTAAACTCTTCAGTTCAGACACATAGCATCAAAACCTCCTATATTGTTAAAAGAAATAACTCAATAACAGGGAAGTGATAGATTTTACTTAAAGAACAGCATTAGCTTTGTTTACCTTATCTGTGTTTCTAATAATCCAGACTACAATTTGGAGCATTACAAATATTTCAGTGTTGGAACATGTATAAATTCAGTCATATTCTGTAAAAGGGTAAAAATAATACTCATACATTAAGAAGTATTTATCGTCTATTGCTACTGCGAGTAATAATGTTACATACATTCAGATGCATTTAACACAAAGGGTATTCTGTTGTTCTTCCATACTTCTTTCATAAATTAGTTTTGTTTTTGTGGTTGAATTTTTTTGCTAAGAGTTTATATTCTGCATTTCTGGAGGATTACTTCTAGAGAAACACTGTGGAGCTAGTTTGGGGGGTTGTTTTGTTTGTTTTTCTATTGACCACTAGCTAAAGATTTGATTAATAACTTTCGCTAACAATAGATTTCTAGTTAAATAGATGGATGAATTCATTATTTACCTGTTCTTATTCTCGTGTGTGTTGCCCAGTGATGATTGTAGCTGTTTTAGAAACAATCCTTATTTATGGTATGTTGCATCATCCAGAGATATAGTAATGATTTTAGATTTTCCACCTAAATTACAGGGCACTTTCCACTGAAAATGGTAAACAATATTATAAACTTAAAAAAAAGAAGTAATCTGATTTTGGGGAAGAGGGAATCCAGTGAAAGATGTGTGCTTTTATAAGGATGGACAATGGAAAGCAAAATAATAACTCCTAAGTTTGATTGTTCAAATATATTCTGCAATACAGAGAGCTGCATGCAGGCTGGAGCAGGCATGGGGCAGGAAGGTTAAGTAGAAGAGAAGGCACAATACTTCAGATTGGCAGTAGACTGCAGCAAGAATAATCTAATCAAAACTAAATTAAATTATCTAGTCCCAGGGCAGGCTCCTGGGACTGCTGCACTGAATGCTAGCAGAGCTCCTCCTAGACATTTTTCCCCAGTCAAACTCACATGATGAATGCAGATGAAATTTGAAATATGAAAATCTGAAATAATTTATGGAAGTTGTCAGAAATTTGGCCTGCTTGTGGTGTAATTTCCTCTGAGACGAGGCAGGCTGGCTCGTTGCTTCTAGTCTCAGAGCAGTTGCTGGTCTTCCAGTGGATGGATCAACCCCTTTAAAATGCTCTTCCAGACAAATTACAGCTCATTACAGACAGCCTTGCACCATGCCATTATGTCAGAGGAAATCTTTTTTCATTTGCACAAATTTGCTTGGAATTCTCATATTTATTTGAGCATCCATTATCGAATCTGAACATTGAATTATCCACAATTATTTTCTGGGTAGGCGGATGTTTGTGTATATAGAATAGATAGTGACTGTGTAGATATAAAAATATTATAACATTGCTGAAAATCTTACATATTTCAAACCACTGCACTTCTGCAGAGAATTGCCATGTATATAGGAAAAAGCTATTTCCTGAAGATGGTCTTTTAGGAGCTGCATTTACTTTCTGAAAAGAATCATGTACAGAAAACAGCTCGCTTGTGTGTGACTCAGTCTGCTCTTTGTAGTCACTGCAATTAGAAGTTCTGCCTGTGCATATGTAATTTGTGTAAGGTCTGGCCCCATGTGAGACATCTCCAGTTGTTATTTACTTTAAATTGCATTCTGTAACAAACACGCTGTCTCCATCACTGCCGCGCTCGCATCCAGCACACCTCCCACCTCTCTTTCTTGTGCTGACTGTAGAAGTAAGCGCTCGCCTGCAAAAAAATAAAAGCGTCAGTGATGGGTCCCATCCATCTCTTACTCCTTCACTCTCAGGGGAATTTTACTTAAATTAGCACTAGGAGTTAACTGATATGTTGAATACTTTCTAGTTGTTTAATCCTGTTACTAGACTATGGTAAATTTAGTGTTGTTTAACATCAGAAGTATTCTCTGGAAGAAAGATTTTACAACTGGTAAATCTGGTATAAAATTGTCCCCTTAGTTTATCTCATCAGGAAACTAGACTCTCAGACATGAAGATGTTTAAGGATAGGAGTTGCTAGAGTGAATCAGGTTGATGCACCATTAAGACCCTTTTTCTTCTTTGACCAAGGTCAGTATTAAAATTTAAAAATCCTGGCACTGATCCTCTGAGAAAATCTGCCCAAAGAGGAAGGGGATTTGGAGGATTGCACCTGAAACATGGTGAGTTATTGTATTTGTTTTAATGTACATTCATTTGCAAATAGTCTCAGGTCTCCATGTAAAAGTTTGACTGTATTAAAGTTTTTTAAACACCATTTGCACCTCTTTATATAGGTGTCCTTTAACTTACATCTAACCTATTCTAGCACCATAGCTCTGACCTCATCTTCAACTACATCCTACGAACTTCTGTAATAGAATAGAGGACATGACTTGTTTTCTTTTTTGTCTTGTTCACATAAATTATGTCTTTCGCTATTCAGCCAGATTATTAAGTGCTGAGGAGAGGCTCACAGTCTGAGCAGATCTCCTGTAGCCAAACTTTTACAAACGGGTCCATTTAGGACTCTGGCTTTTTATTTTCCTGAGACAGAATTAAGTTTGAAAAATCTTTCACAACACTGCAACACAGCAAGCAGAGCTCATTTTAAAAAATGCGGACGCATATACACACACACATGTCCTCAAAGCCCACTCTGTGGAGCCTGTGGCCATCCTCTGACTCCTCCTTTGATGTCAAAAGCCTGCCTGGTCCTTCTGGGAGAAGGGGCTCCACCACAGGCACAGCTCTCAACCTTCTGCGCTGGGTACTTGGAGCTAAAGTTTGGGAGAGATGTTGGCTGACTGCTAGAGCAGTTTTGGTGGAGCAATCCTTTTGTGCTTTTTGGTGTGGAACATGGACAAGACATGTATTAATTTACCAATTCTTCTCCCTCTCCAACATTGTAGATTGCTACTGTGATACATTATTGAAGATAAACTTTTGCCGCTTTTACCCATTCCAACATTTTTTCCCCATTTCCTCTCTACAAAATAATTAGGAACTTCCCTTTTTATCAGGCTGAAAGGACTGTTTCTAGTCAAGTAAGTTTTTTTTACCAACTCCTCGAAGGATATCTTTCATGACCTTGGTCAAATGTATTGGTCAGAAAACTTTCCACCATGGAGTATCTGATAGGTTTTGTGTTTTATTGAACTTCCTGATACACCCCTAAGCTTACCTCTCAAACTAGACGTCTCCCTACATGAAGTGACTTTTCCCTATCTGTTTTTTCAGTCTGTGTTCATATACCTGGATACAACTGGACTGTTTGGAGAATACATAGTATTTGAGACAGAATGTGAAATACAAACTGTTTGATGGTCTTAGGATAGTTACCCGTCTGCCTTGGAATATAGTTCTAGGCTAGTAGTCACTGTGATAAACTCACAAGAGGGCATGAAAGCATGGGTTATTTGCAAGGATTTTGTAGTCAGTGGATGGCTCTTGCGACCTGCAGAGGGAAGGCAGCAGAGCTCGGGGAGCCACCCTCATTGCAGCAAGCACATGGAGAAGTCTCTGGTCGAGCTGGGCAGTGAAGGAAATGCATTCATTGCAGTAGACTCTTGAAAAGACTACTTCTAGCTAGACCCAAGAGGTGCAAGTACTTGTAAAGTGCAATTGGTGCTGTGTTGGGGTGATGGTAGACCACAAATGAACCCTGATTGATTAGGAGGCTTATGAACATTAACCAAATGCAGTCATTTGTGCAATTAATGCAATGATGCTGAGAACAGCAATACCTAGTATTTTATTGTAATACTCTGAGCAGAATTTTGAACTAAGAAGGAGTCATTTGTCTACTCTGGAAGTTATTTATGTTAAAGGTATCTAATGATATTAGGACTTCAAAAACTAGAGCCACAGAATCATTAAACTGAGAAATCTCAGAGCAATTTTATATTATGTATCACATTTGCATTTTACTCATAATAAATATAAATTGAAAAAAAATCCTTTAAAAATGTCATCAGGAAAAATAATTACCTGGCAATCATGAACTGATGTTTATAAGGATTTCTGCTTCTTTCTCTGTTATACATTTTGAAATATTAGTGAAGCCATGTCCCAAACCCTCTTACCATCAGTGTCGTCAGGATGAAAAAAAAAGAAACAGTCACAGAATCATGTAATTTATTTAAGTCACCACATTCTTTCTTTCATCTGGATAGCTGTTTCATGGCTGGAATAGGTTGCACCCTCCCAGCTTCTCTTTGCTGCAGGAAACTTTGTAATAGCACTTAAATAAATAAAGAAACGGGGTAGGAGATTATTGCTTTCATTGTGCTATTGTATATGTGTATTATAGAGTCACCCCATAGATTGACACAATTAGTTGAATGTGGGACAAGACAAATGTTGTATATGACAGTGGGGTAGTATTGAAAGATGACCCCATATCTGGAGAGCTAGGAGTTATGGATCCATTGATAGCTGTTACCAGCATTTTGAAGCGTGGCTGTTAAATTTTGCCTGCTGGCTTCTGGCTGCTGGCCTGCCTGCCCGGGCAACAGCGCGTTTGAATGGAACTGCAGGCAGCTTCGGCACTTTGTTCTTCTTTTATAATAACTGACCACTGGCAGGAGGAGCCTCTGCAAAAAGCCAACTGGGACACATCACTGCTAATCATTGTTGCTCAGCTCACTGCCTGGGCTTCTGTTGTTGCAGCAATCTAAAGGGTTGAGAAGCTTTCAGACGCCTGTGCATGGCAGCATGGGTAGAGAAAAAGACTCTCTGTTCACAAAGTAAATATTCAAAATAAAAATGGGAATTGTAATAAAACATTCAGCTTTTTCTCCACGGAGAGAGGCGCTGAGGAGAAAACTTGAGAGTAAGATCATAACAAGAAACCTAACAGGAACAGCTCAGCACTTCTGAATATGAGTCATTTTATATTTAGATGCATCCTGTATTATAGATGCATGTATATAATAGTAGGCATACAAATTTTATGGCCTTTAGTCTAATGTGACTACTTCAGCTGTAAATACCAAGGCCAATGTTTCCTGGGTAGAAGACTTGAGAATTTCAGCAGATGTTCCACATAATTACCAGGAAAAATATTTGGAAATTTTTTGAGAGAATTCTTGCCTGACTTCCTGGGCAGATAAAGTGATCACATTATTTGGGTAGTATGTTGGTGAGTGTGCATGCACTCACCCATGAGCATTCCCTAAATTTGGAACCCAGAGGAGAGTCTGCAATAAAATGGCAGTGAGACAGGAGGTGATACCTTCCTTGTAGTCTCATGAAATGGACAACAGTTGAATTTTCCTACCAGAGAAAAAAAAATTGGTTTGAGTTCAAGTCATATGAAACAGAGACCATGCAAGTGAGACCTTTTAAACACGTCCATTTAAAAACGAGAGCTAGCCCCAAAACAAAGTCTGTAAGAGAGGGAGTCAAGTTCTGAAATGTTCTTAGGTGTGAGCCTCTGCTAAAAGAAGTAAATTGCTTGCTTGATTTTATATAGAAAAAGAAAAGTGAATTGTCTACTTGATTCATAAAGAAAAGTTAAGCACGTGGTTTCCAAGAAAGAATCGTTTCTACCTCAGATAGTTCATAAAATCCTGGTCTCTTTCCCAGGATATAATTTGTGAGGGCAGGAGGCCTCTCTGACTTTAGTAGAAGGAATTTCATACCTGGAGAAAACCAGAAGCTTTTGTCTGACTTTTCTAAGCCAACAACTTAGTTTAAAAATTAGTGGTACAAATTAAACAGGCTAATATGTGTAAGTGCAATTCGTCACTTGATCGTACACTCATTGCAGGGATATTGGCCACACAGACACACACAAAAAAAAAACCTCTACAGAATAAAGAGGTATCTGTTGACATAAGCTGAAAAAGACCTCATTCCATTTTGGAGTTTTGTTATTACTGATGAAGAAGAAAACTTTTTTTTTTTTTTTTTTTTTTAATTAGAAGGTCAAACAAGCTACTGTTCCTCTTCCAATAAAATCCATGTGGAAAGAGGAAAATTGTGATTCCCTGTGAACAGCTTCCACTAAACTATCATATCAGAAAGAAGATGGATTTTTTTCTCAAAAAAAAAAAAAAAAAAAAAAAAAAAAAAAGAGAGAGAGATGAGCCCTAGTGGGCTCCAGGCCTTTGCAGTTTCTAGTGTTCTAGTGCCTCAGGCTACTGTGTTCCCATGGAAGCTGTGCTGGCGGATAATACCCTGGCTGGTTATGACCCCTAACTTTCTGGGCTATCTTAACCTCTTCTGTTCCACTTTGCTTGTTTGAAACATTTAGTCCATATTCTTCCAGCTGAACAGTGAGTGCTTGCTCTCTCAAAGGTAGTTGGAAACTAGAGTACCTTAGATTCCAGTTCAAAGTATACCTCATTATAGCATTCCTTTTTTATGTAAAAAAGTGGATAAATAATACTTTCCCTGAAATTGTAGACAAACTGTGAAACTTGGCATACTTTAAGATCTCCAGGAAAAACACCATATCTAGATAACCACATACAGTTATGTTTTACGTCCTGCTCATCCATTAACAACTGTAAAATGCCCTGAGATCCTTGGATGTAGGGTAGGATAGAATGTAAGATAATGTTATTGTTAATAATAAAATTAAGATAATCTGGAGATAAAAGGAGACTGATAGATGCAATAAAGTTCTACTTAGGAAGAGACAACCAGTAGTTTCTCTTTCCATTGTCCCAAATGTCTTTGTTTACTTTTAGGAGACAAATTGCAGAGCACTAATAATTTCATTTAACCCACTGATTTCCTTTGTTCATCCCTTTTTTAAAAAGCATTTTACTATTGCTTTTGCAAAACATGGATCATGACTCACCCTTCATATGCATTTCTTAGTAAAGTTGTGCTATTAATTTTCCTTGACGTTCCGGAGTTCAGGAAATTTTGCATGGCATGCAGTTAGTGGAATTACGCAAAGTGAGGCTTCTTTCCCTTTGCTCCAGACACTGGCTGGAATACTCTGATCTCAAGGCAGCTGGTGAGGAGGATGCAGTTCCTGTCCATAAGGGTTGTTACCTTAGTCTCTGCTGAAACAGCTCATTCTGCTGGTGTAAATGTTCCTTGGAAGCCAGTGGGACTGATGTTAAGCTGAACGAGATTTTAGTCTAGCTGATCACACTAAGAGTTTTGTCTGAGGCACTAGTTGCAAAGGTGGATGATCAAAGCCAAAGTGATGGAGATAAAGTGGAAAAACAATGAAGTCACCTTTTTTTCTTCCTTCTACAGCCTATTCTCATTGTTTTACTGAATTCTATTTCTTACAAATAGTACAAAGAACCTCTTTTCATGATGCATTTTCAGTTAGTATAAAGGGGAAAAGGCATGGACATCTTGCAACACATTGTTTCTGCTACTTTCCTATACTGAAAAATAAAAAGTAGTACTGTGGAGGAGTTTTTGTGCATCCTGGGAGCCCTAACGGTAGGATCTCAAAGTGTTCTTGCCCTTGCAACCAAAACTTTTCTGATTGTCAGGGAGACAGATGTAGACAAGGTTTAGAGCATCACTCCTTAAAAGGACACATTTTTACATAGGACTTATTTCTGCCATCGATTTTTATACAGTATTCAGACATATTGAACGTCTCTTACTATAGAAATATGTACTCGAAGGACCATCTTCTAGATTTTAATCAGTGTTTAGCTTACTTCTGCGAGACTTCCATGAGTCTTTTCATTGTATGGTATTATGTTCAGCGGGGAATGTTTGAAGCTTAGGCATTATAAAGTAAGAGCTTTTCCAGCTAGCCAGTATCTGGTATATGGTTAACTTTGCTTCAGAGAAGTCATTTTAATCCAGGGTGGAAAAAAAAAAAAAAAAAGAGCTTAAACTGAGGAGTGTTTACACAAACCTATCCACGCCACTCTCACCACCGTGAGACACTCATCACTTTGCAAATCAGAGTCAAGAATTCGGTTTTCTGCCTTGCCTGCCAGGACAGGCGTCTGCCTTTCCAACATCCATCCTGCTCTGGGACATGCCAGCCCAAGGGGAGGACTGTCACTGTTGACACCTTCCCTGGGCTCTGAGTTTGCCCTTGTATCTCTCCCAGGCTAATGACGACCGGCGGGCTCAGCCGGGGAGCCTTGAGGAGCTCACAACCCCGGAAACACGACTGTAAATGTACAAGCCCTGTTCCACCAAAACTTTGGGGACATGGATGACGGGATAGCATACTTTATTTAAATCTCTTTATTACTCTTTGAACATCAGCAGTTATTAGCTCACTCTTACCTTGCCTCATGTCCCCGCACGTGTGTGTTTGGGGCGGGGGGGGGGGGCATTGCAGGTGTTGCGGGAGGTGTTGCACGCCCGAAAGACAGGGGCAGAGTTTGCTGCAGTTCCCGCAGGAGCTTCCCGGGCGCCGGGAGCCCCGGGCGTGCGCGGGCGGCGCTGCGCGGAGCGCGGAGCGCGAGCCCGGCGGCTCCGCGGGGCAGCGCGCAGCCCGCCGGCGCCACGCTGCGCTGCCGGCAGCTGCGCGGGCCGCGCCGTGTGCGTGTGCGTGCGCGTGTGTGCGCGAGTGTGTCCGAGCTGCCCCCTTTCACCCGCCTCACTTCCTCGGCAGCGCTCTCCTGCTTCAGGCGGCTGGTGGCTCAGTGCATAAACTGATTAGGTAACAACAGAGCACCTTCCCTCCCTGTTTTCTCTCAATGCGCTTGGGCCACGGCTTTTGAAGGAGCCCAGCCCTGCCACTACCCAGCCATTATGCCGGGATGTATGGGGCTTTATCCGGAAAAAGCTCAGCCTTGCCCCAGGCTTCATCAATCATTTAGACCGGTTCAAATCCCCTTCATCGCGTTCCGCCTCATTAAACCTATCAAGGGGGACTGAAGAGAGTTTGTATAGGTCCAGAATGCCTGTACACTCCTTCTCGCTATCTCAGATAGCGGAGATGAAAAAGGCCGAAGAAAAAGGCAATAATCGATTAAAAGGAATTTTCCTGCCCCATTCGCTGCCTCCACGCAAGAGCCCGGCCGGGAGCAGCGCCGAGCTTCCCCTTGACATCCCGGCTTGGGGAGCACTTGCACACCCCGCTTTCGTTCCTCGAGGGGTGGAAAGGAGCCCCGGGGACGGCGGTGAACAACTGCTCCGGGCCCCGCCGGGGCAGCGCAGTCACGCCGGGCCGCTTAAACAGCCCCGTCGGGGAAAGGCGGCTGGGTAAACGCCAGGGTCGTCTCCTCGCCCCCGCGCTGCCCGTCCGCAGGCAAGGCAGGAGGACATATATGTGCAGAAACCCCGTAAGCAGAGAGTAAACCAGCCCGTTCCCATTGGGTCCCGTGCCTGTCTTTTTCAAATAAACGGATTGTGTTCTTCCCTGGGCGGGAGGGATAAATCAGCTCCAGTAAAACGGCGGTGGTTGTTATTTATCGTTATATTTTTATTATGTCGACGTCACTCCCCAAACAGCCCGTGGCTTGCTACCGACACCTGGAGCTAGCCCAGGTTGCGGTGCGCTGCTGGCGGGGCTACGTCGGGGCCGCGCTTCAAACCCAGCCCCGGAGCAGCGTTGAGAGCGGGTAGGGAACGGACACGCGCCGCGCTCGGAGACTGACTCCAAAATGTTGACATTTGCATTTAAAACAAAGAGGGGCGGCTGCATTATCGTCGATCCTTCCTGATATTAATAGTCATAAAACCCAGAATAATTTCCAAAAGGGAACGTGTTAAATGTCAGGAGCCTGGGTAGGGCAGGGTTCAAAAAAAAAAAAAAAAAAAAAAAAAAAAAAAAAAAGCAACGCACTGAATTCAAGTCTGTATTTTAACTTTTTTAATAACGATTTTTCCTGTGCTGTAAGCTTGCACCGAATCCTGGAGGAATTGCTAAATCAGATTAAGGTTATATTTTGCAACAGACTGGATGGAGCAATAAAGGAGAAAGCGCGGAAATGGGACTTCACCCATCAATTAGATCTCTATTAGCAGCCAATGCAGGCTTCACCACAGGAAATGTCACGTCCCGGCAGAAGCAGAGCCTTTCACTTTCCCCTGAAATTAAACAATTCTTCATGCTCGCAGACCCCGGGCGAGCAGAGCCTTTGTTCCGCGGCCGCAGAGGGTGCGCGTCCCGCCAGCACCTGCTCGCGGCCTGCGCGGCGAGCCGCGCCGCAGCCACCGCCTGCCCAGGTTGCCCCAACACCTGCGCTGCTCGCCCGCCAGCCCAGCGCCCAGGAAACGGCGCGCTTAAAAGGCGCTATTAATATTAAAGGGGTTATTCCAGTCATAAACGGGCCATTACCAACACAATGGGCAATATTTTGAATAGCAGGTCCGCTCATCTGCCTCCATAGATCATATCTGCCAAAGCGCCCCCCTCCTCACTCCCACCCCCGGCTCCTTGGGGGTGTGCGGAACCAGAAGCCCGAAGCAGCCCCGCGCCCCAAGTCCCTACGGTGGCATCTTTTCTCTCCGCGGGGTTTGGGACCATGTTGAGCTAAAACAGGCAGAGAGGACCACGTTCCAAGATGAAGAAGGATGCTGCTTCCCTCCTCTCTTCCCTCCCTCGCAATCTGGAGCTGAGCAGCGGGGGAGCTCGGCTCTGTCTGGCCGTAACGGGTCTGTACGAGTGCACTCCCCCCGGCACCGCGACCAGACGGGCCAGCGGCTCCTGAGAGCATCCTGCGGGGAGGGAGGCAGGGAGAGGCAAGGGGCCTTCCCCGCGTACGCCTCCGCCCTCCTGCCCCCCTTCCCGCTAAGAGAAAAGAAAGAAGAAAAGAGAAGAAGAAAAGCCCTTGAATTTGCCCATAAGCAAGAAAGGTGCAACAGGAAAGGAATGACCAAGCAGGGAAAAGTTGAAGGGGGGATAAAGGGAGCTCTGTTGCTCTGGTCCTTGTTGTTCTTGTTGCTGCTTCATTCAGGCATCGAATTCAAATGGATATTTACAGCTCAGTCCAGCTGAACGGGGGCTCAATGCCTGAAAGCTGCCGAGCTGCCTCCGTGGACATGCTCTGGGCCTGATATTATAATTTTCATAATGTGCTTTTATGTAGCTCCAGCCTCCTCCGGTGAGGAGCCCGCAGAGCGACTGAAAGGAGCTTTGAGAGACCGGGGAGCGGGGCTGCTGCGAGCTGCGAGCCCCCCGCCGGCGTGAGTGGCACCGCCTGCCCCGACCAAGGGCGCCTCCCTCCCGCCCCGGCTCCCGGGGCTCCGCGCCCCTCTTCCCCGCCCGCCTCATTAGCATGCACGGGGGGCGCCTGGCCCGGCCCGGCCCGGCCCGATACGGAGAGCATCCAGCTCCCGCGGCCGCCCTGGCCCCCGGGAGCCGGCGCCGGGCTCGGCGGGATCTGGGCTGGCTTCGCTGTGGCCGCACTGGGACGCGCCCTCACCTACCCGGGCCGGAGAGGCCACATCGCCCCGTCCGTCCCCATCCTGCCGAGCGGCACCGGCGAACAGCGCTGCCCCAGCCCCGGCTACCGTCGGCCACCGGCGCCTCCGGGCGCCCCGCTGAAAAAGGCAGGGAAGGGGGCATTTTCCCTGTCAATCCCTCGGGTCTCGGGTGAGATCCGGAGCTATCCTTACACCTGGCCAGAGGGAGGGAGCTAAAAAATAAAGAATCGGGCGGGTTGTTTCCTTTCCTAAAAGCCAAATCAGATGAAAAATTTGTAGCTGTAAATTTATAGGCGCAAATAAGCCATTCACCTTTTAACGGGGTGTCCGGTTGAATCGTTAACCGGCTGGTGCCAGTGGCTCGGAATGACATTCAAAAGGTTATTGATTTTCCTTCAGGACAAAGCCACACGGCTCCACCAATGCCCGCACCGTCCACCCCGATCAGCAGGTGAGGAAACTGCGTCGATCATGTGAAACCATCCGAATTTCCCTCCAGAGCTATTCTCCCAGCCTCTTCCCTCTCGGGAGGCAATTACTTGCTAGCAGCAGTAGCTGGAGAGGTCACCAGTGTAACAGGAAGGAGCCTTTAAAAATCCTAAATAGATACTTCTACAGTCGGGCTAACAATTTTAGTTTCAAACATGTCCTTAAAATTTTGCCTAATAGGCTCGAGGGGTTGAAGACAGAACGAAAAAAAAAAATAAAAAGAAAAAGAAAATCAGAAAATGGGAGTCGGCTGGGCCCCGCAGAGCACAAGGAGGCGGCTCAGGCCGAGGAGGGCCCGCTCTGGCAGCCGAGCTTCTCCCCCCGACGGCGCCCGCCCCTGCGCGCCCGCGGTGCTGCTGCGGAAGAGGCGCGCAGCGGCCGCGGCCCGCGCGCGGGGAGCCAGGAGCAAGCCGCACACCGGCACTGCGGTCCAGCAGGGCTTTACGCAGGCACAAAGCACATAAGGAGTCAAGGAATAAATGTATCTTGCTGCTCCTTGCGTGGCTTTTGACGCTTAGCACGGGGTGGGAGACCTTAAGAAAAAAATTGCTGTGTTATCACGCTAGTTATAACTACAAACCTGCTATGAGCGGCTTGTCCCCAAATCCTGCTGCAGCGCCGGGGGCTGCCCGCGGGCCTGGCTCCCTCCTGCTTTACAAAACAGCGAGAGCGAGGGAGGACAAACACCGCGTCTCCGTTTGAGAGGGGAAAAAAAGCCAGTTTTAGCACGTTCAGGTGGGATTTCATCCAAGATCCGCCACAAGCAGGAGGACGGTTTGTTCACAGTCCCGAAATCTGGCAATCTGCATCCTGTGGATTGCTCTGCTTAACACCCCCGGGGGCCGTGGGAAGTCACGAGCGGCCACGGGCCGCGGCGTGGGGGCGGCTGATTTAACCCTTTGGCAAGTTTCCCTCTACCTTTCGGTGTGGTTCCTTGCAAATTGGCCAGTAGGTCGTCAGGCAGCTGGGCCACCTCACCCCCCTTTTCCCAAGGGACAGAGAGAGGCCGAGGACGCCGTCTGCTCTTTGCAGAAGGGTCCGGGTTCTCCAGGAGGGAGGATATGCCCGGCACAACATGATGCAGGCGTTTCTGGGTTGTTTCAGTTGGAAACCTACTGCGCTCATGTTACAAATGAAATTAATAGTAAAAGCAGCTTTTACCGGAGAAGTAGGAGGCAGCTGCACACCGCAGGTCATTATCTATTAGCGGGGAGTGTTCAGCATTTAGCAGGGTTTCAGTGTTCAAGGCGAGGGAAGGAAAGGCAAAGCTAATGCTTTATCTCCATCTCTCCTTTCTCCATCAGCTCCTATCCGCTGCCGGGGACTGGGGGATCTGTCCCTGGCAACCAGGGCGGCCTATGAGTACGGGCATCTCTGGAGCACCTTCTGGGGCAAATCCCGGCTCCCAAAGGGGTCTGTCCCGACCCCTAGCAGGCTGCACTGAGCCCCTGTGGTGCTGCCTTAGACCCAGCTCCCTTGACTTTTCTGCAGCATGTCCTGATTTCTGCGCCTCGGAGGATCGTTAGCTGCTTATGGCAAATTGGAGGAGTACAGGCCTCCTGAAATAAAGCCCCCTTCCTTGCCTCCTCCCAAAAGGCTCCTTTATTTCTCGGCGTTGGAAAGGAGGTGACCGGTATCCGGTCACAGTCGGGAGCTCGTTGCTATTCCCCTCCGGGACCAAACCGTGGGAATATGGTCCCGTGCCTCAGTTTTCCCCTCTTGCAGATTCTGGCCAAAGCTAGGATCCCGCTTTACAAAACAGCTCCAGACGGACGGCTTGTGCTACTGCTGGTGATGCTAACGGTGTTGACACACCTCCGCGGGCCTCCCCTGCCAAATGGCCTGTCTGTCCTCAGCTAGCCCGGACAACTAGCTGCTAATCGGCTGCCCCAGCCTCAGCCTTTTGTCCTGCATGGTATTCCTTCTCCTTCGGCCAGGGGCTGTGAGACCACGTCGGGCGGCGGCCGAGAGCCACGAAAGCTGCAGTGGGGCCGCGGAGCCCCGGCTGGACGGGGCGGCCGCGCGGAGAGGCGGCTGCGGAGGGAGCCCGGAGGAGAAACCCTCCCTTCCCCGCGACGGCCCCCGGCCAGCCACAGCTTCAAGCCGCCTGTGCCAGTTTAGCAGAATCCACAGAGGTTTCCGCCTGAGTCTTTTAGGGCTTCTCCCCCTGAAACTAAAATATCTTCGACAAGTTCAAGAATATTCTAATATCTAACTGGTCTGTATAAAATCTAACGCAGGCCACTCGCTTTTGTCGCGGTGCGGAGCAGAAATATCTCCTCACCAGCTTGGATGAACTACCTACCATCTGCTTAAACCTTGAGATAAGGAGAAATAACCTATTGATTGAGTTGCTAAAAGAAAGAAGGAGAAAAAAATCTGAAACAACCCTTTCTGTACCCTGGAAGAAAAAAAGCACCACTTCGTAGCTGAGTGGGGAAAAAGGTCAAGTTACTATTGACAACTATGTAAAGACATCTTCTAACCATGGGAAAACATGTATAAATTGTTTCGACTCACTGCATTCAAAACCAATGGAAGTGAATTACAAAACTGCACTTCTTGCATTGTTGGATTGAAAGGATATCTATTTATCATCTTATAAGACAGCTCGAATGATCTTTATCTGCTTTGCCCACTTTCTGACCCAAATTCAGGGTTTTTATGGAAAATTGCAGTCAGTTTGATTGATGAAATCCAAAGATGTCTAAAATGGCACCAAAGATCTCCAACTGTGCAGACTCCAACCGAGGGCTTCAATGTTGGCATTGTTCCTACGAAAAAAGTTGAGAAAACGAGCAAAAGTTAGGGAATTTCTGTTTAAAAACTTCAAATTTCAATGAGCATCCCGAACCTATTATTCCTATTCACGGGGCGAACTGTGTGAACATAAAAAGTATTTCCCACACATGGCAAAATAACAACAACAGAAAAAACCTCTTCGTTTTAAGCCATGAAATAAACCTTCTTTGTAAATCACTGAATAACCCTTTATATAATGTGTGTGTGTGTGTGTGTGTGTGTGTGTGTATCTCCAGCCGTTCCCATTTAGAAATCAGATAAATTTAAATTGTATAAACAGGAATCTCACGAGCGGAAGATTTAAAAGAGACGAAAGAGAAGATAAATGTCATTCTGCTCTGTGTCCGCGAAATTAAGGGGAGCCTTAATTTGAAATTCAGAGTCGTAACTGCAGTTTTATTTTTAACCCCGAAATGCGTCTTCAGAGCATTTTCATCCAAGCTTTAAGGGCAGAAGGTCCACAAGGAAATTCTTCTCCCAGCCCCACGCGTAAAACGCCTCCTGTCGCGATTCAGCCGGCAACACATTTAATTGCGGGCTGCAGACTTCCTCGGTAAGCGAGCGCTCGCCGCCCCTCGGCCCGGCGGCCCCGAACGGGAGGCGGCGGCGCTGCGAGTCCCAGGGTTGCTCAGTGACGGATCCGTTGTTAGCGGCTCCCCGTCTCGGCCAGGGCCATGCGTTATTGTGGAATATTGTCACCTGCCTAATTGTTCTAAATGGCCACCTCCTATTATTAATAATAGCTGGAACGTGGCTCCTAGACACGTTACCAAGGCTGGCAAGCTGATGAATGAAACCCCTACTAGGGAAAATCTTGGTAGCTGTCTTCTGTCGCATTACCCAAGGGGACCGACTATAAATCTTCCTTCATTTTAACCACGTTTACCCTCATACTCCTCGAGGCTAGGGATGCTGTGTTAAGATTGCACTGATGTGCCAATGCTTTGGACCAGCTGCTCCTAAATACAGACAAGTCCTTGTCAATTAAGCTATTGAGGAGCAGGGCCTGGGAGCTCTGGGGCATTTTAGCAGGCAGCAGTGTGCAGCCCCAACAATTAGCATCCATTTTGAAGGGACCTCCAGGGCACAACTGCACAGGCAGGGAAGAATCAAAACACCAGGCAACTCCAATTCTGAAAACCGGTCACATAATGATACTGAACAGACCGGCCTAGGAGAAGGGAGCCAATCTTTCTTGGGAAGAACATTCACCCGCTCCCCCAGCCAAGCTGTAGGGCCGAGGCACGCCGCGAATCGCCGAGTCAGAGGAGATAAATGAACACATTCATTTGCCTGTGTGAGCCGAAGTTTCCTTTGGCGGTTCTTCTTTGTAACTCGGTGTCACCTCAAGCAGCTGGTGGCATGCAATGCTCCCATGATGCTGGCCTTTGGCCCAGGCGGAGCCGGACAAGGCAGCCCGCTCCAAGGAGAAGAGCTGCGATGTCTCAGGTCAGAGAGGCCACGCTACCAGTGGGACAGCCAGAGCACCGGGAGTTCAGCTAAACAAAACGGCCAGGGGATTAGGGAGCCCGGGGGATCATTAGCGAAGGTGTTTGCTTAAGTCATTAGGAAGCTGGTAGCTAGGGGAAAAAGGGTTTGTTGCATAAGGCACTCCCCAGAATAGCAAGGTTGGAAATGCGGAGGATATCACAGCACAAGACTATGTGACCCTACCAAGTTCAACAACAGAGCAAACAGCACATGCCATTAGGGACAGCAGTCAACTGGGAGGTAACAAAGAGGGGAAGGGCACTGGCAAAAATGTTCCAGTATTAAATATGGAAAAGTATGGGGACAAGGGCAGGGGTCAATGAAAGTCAACAAGAGAGCAGGCCTAATGATAGGAAGAATTTAATATCAAAAATACATAAATCTGCGTGGGAGGCAGCCTCAGAATAGGCAGAAAGGAAGGCAGTGTTGGAGTCAACATTCACTTGGTAATAGAGCCAGAATGGATAGCACCAGGTTGTTAACATTTAGCACAAAAGTTAGCGGGGAATAAAGAAAGGAGGGGCGGCTCCTTTAATTGTGTGGGTCCGCCGAGAGATTTCCATATGTCACACTAAATGGATAACACCAGCCCTGCTCTGCAAGGCCTCTGCTGGGCAGTTCCATTTCCTCTCCCTATCCCCTTTTACTTTCATTCACGATTATTTATTTTCCCTCCATCCCTTTCCGCAGTTCCTCGCAGAGCTCCCGAAAAAGGCCAAAACAGATTTTTTTTCTTTTTTTTTCATTTTTTCTTATTTTTTAAAAAATAAGAAAACCCGTCGGGGAGGTGGTGGCGGGGAAGGGCCGCACTCCGGCCCTTTAGGCTTAGGAAGCACAGTCCGAAGGGACCTGAGCGGCGAAATCCTGCGCTTAGAGCAAGTGCCCTCGGACGGCATTTTTTTAAGGGGAGAGGTGGAAGTTATTTTTCCTTCTGCACTCAATAAAAATATCAGAGCGCCCGAGAGGTGGCGAAGGCGCTTTTTGCTTTTTACGGCGCCAGGAGCGGGCGGTGGCGGCCGCGAACCGCCGCCGGGAGAGCCGTGCCCGGCCCGCGGCCTCTCCCCGCGCCTCCTTGTGGCGCCCGCCCGGGTGTCGCGACTCGCCCCTGACTGTCGCGACATGAAATTTCACTCCTGTCGCTTTTAAACTTAGGTAAGCGATGGGAACTCGGTGTCTGAGGAAAAAGGACCCCGCTCCCGTTGAGCAGGGCTCTGTCACAGCGCGGGGAAGGTCTGGGCCCTGCCGCCGTCTCCGTGCGGGGACCGGGTCGCCCCCGGCTCGGGGGAGCGCACGGACTGGGGGATAAAGTGAGCTGGGGTTTTTACGGACCAAAAAAAAAAAAAAGAAAAGAAAAAAAGAAAAAGAAAAAAGAAAGGAAGGAAAAACCCGCGCCCCTGATCAATACGACAGTGTTTCCGCGCTAGTTCAGGAGGTCACGCGGGCGCAGACACAGCATGGAGAGTTATTTATGTCAAGTCGGGTTA
This sequence comes from Rhea pennata, assembly GCF_028389875.1. Lineage (NCBI taxonomy): Eukaryota > Metazoa > Chordata > Aves > Rheiformes > Rheidae > Rhea > Rhea pennata. Next base: position 25,940,408 of record NC_084666.1, read on the forward strand.
TTGTAAACGAAATCCAGCAAATTGCACATAAGCTGCTCGGGGCCGCCAGTGGGCTCGTGGGCAGAGGTCAGTGTCAGTCAGTCTGTCCATCCCTCTGGAGACAGTAATTGTCCGGGGGCTGACACGGCGTCGGGGGCGATAGGCGGCTCCATCCATCTCCATCCAGTTACCCCGCGCCGCCGGCGGCGCCGGGGCCGGGGGGCCCTCGCGGAGCGGGGCTGGCGGAGCTGCTCGCCCCGCCGGGGCCCGTCGGACGGGGCGGCCCCGCTGCCCGCCGCGTCCCGCCGCTGCGTGGCACGGAGCCGCCGCGGGGCCCGCGGCGAGGCGATCCCCGCTGCCGAAGGCGTCGCGGCTGCTCGGCCGGGCTGGGCCGGGCCGAGCCGGGCTGGGCTGGGCTGGGCCGGGCGGAGCTGCTGCGCTGCCGCCACCGGCACCCCGCGGACCCCGCGCTGCCTGCAGACTGGCACTAGCGCAGCTTCGTGCCGCTCCTCGGAGCCTCCAGAATCCAGCTCTATCGCTCCCCCATAAACCCCTTATTAAAAGGGAAATTCTTCCTTTCTGACAGTTTAATAGTCCAAAGTAATCATCTGCGTGACATTGCCCATCCGTCTTCTCAAAAGAGAAAACAAAGAGGATGTTTTTTTCTCTAGGTCTCTCCAGATCTTTTTCTATTTTGAGAAGGGCTCCCCACAATGGGGTCCTTATGAACCATAATGGTTATGTTTATGAAGCCAGCGATACCAGTGTATGAAGACAATTTTATGCCTAATTAGAAAATGATGTAAGCAAGGAGGAGACAAAGAGGACTTGTTTTCCTGGGCTAGGTCCCCGGCCATCACTCCTGGGCGAATATATCGCCTCCTCTGTGCCTTACGTCCACTATTTTTATAACATCTCATCCATTAGCTCCTCAAACTGTTTATGATATCGTGGACAGTTAGTAAAACAGCTCAATTTAGCGGTGGATTAAAGCAATTTTGAAACATGTTCCGAAGGGAATCGCACGGGAGGCGAAGAGCAGCCCTCCCCGCTCCTATCCAAGGGGACTTCACCTCTGGGAAGACTCCAATAACTGCAACCCCAGCCCCACTCGATTAAGGGATAATTTTTAATATATATGCAATAAATGTTCACTTTGTTAGACTGAATGACAGACAATAATATCGGCAAATCTTCATATCCATCCATTACTGGCAAATGAGCCGCACAAAGAACATATTTGCTTTTGATTAATTTATTTGCAGACTCTGTTTGATAAAGCAATAACTATTTGGTTAAACTTGACATTCGGTCTTCGGGGGGTTATCAGACCAATTCCCTCTAGTTCATGGGTGATAATAAAGCTGTTTAAACGGGATTAATTATTAATTGCTTGCAATTAATTTCCTCTCTTCTCCGCAATGGCAAACAATGAGGATCACTCACTCCCAAACAAAAGCCTGCCGTAAGAGCATCCTCGTCCCACCCGTGTCTATCTATCTGTGTATCTGCCTGTCTCTCCCCACCCCGCATGCTTCTTCCTCTCTCAGCCTGTACATTTCTGCTCTCCTAGGACAATCTATCGCCCCGTCGGGGAGGAGGGAGCCCGGCCGGGCCAGACGTGTGTGCCTGCGCTGGGGGCCGAAGGAAGACGGCCGGGGGCCGGGTCCAGCCGCTCCGCGGGGCACGGGGAGCCGGCGCGGCCCCCTCGCCCCTTGCGCGGGCCGGGCCGGGCCGGCGGCCGGGGGAGCGGGTCGCTAGAGGACAAAACTCCCTGCTTCAGCTGCAGTGATGAATTGCTTTGGGGTGACGAAGAGAGCTGCTCTCTCCCCCTCTCTTTGCCTCGGCTTCTGATGAATGCGCTCGGAGGATGGATAGTCCAGAGTGTGTTATATCTTCATCAAACTGTGAAACCCCTCCCTTTACTAATAATCTGTCACAACTTTACAGAACACACACTGAGACCAAAGGGAAGTCCCTGCCCTGCAGTCTGCCCCTTCCCTCCCTTGTCAGGAAGGGCTTTATCCGGGCAGGGAGGACGGGGGAGGGGGTCTCCCGCTGCAGCAAACTTTCCTCGGCCTCTTCCCGGCCTCTTCCCCCCTTGGCTCCCGAAGGGCCCTGTCCCCTTTCGGGACTGCCGACCGCTGAGCCCCTGCAACTTCGTGCCGGCCACAGCAGGAGAAGCGAGACGGTGCTGGGCACAAGGCGAGCCGAAAGCGCTCGAGGAAAATCTCGGATTCGTGGGCAGGATTTTTCCCCCTGGGCGATATGAGGCAGGGATGGGGAAGCCACCTGTTTTCCCTGGGCGAGCGCAGGAGAAATAACTAAGGCGAGACGCAGCATCGTTCTGCAACGATAGGTCACTGGTGCTTCACGAGGACGCAAATCCGTCTCCCTTTTCTTTCTTTTTTGGGATTTACATTTCGGACGGACAGGCACTCTAGCAAGGGGTCATGCCCACTCCATTACGGTGTACAGTTAAAAATAATAACCGAGGCTAGTTGGTTAACAGTAACGAGTCCCCAGGAGATGCCACGGGTCGCGGACGCCCGTGTGCGTGCGCGCCGCGGCTGCCTGCCCGGTGCGTAACCCGTGTCCGCAGCGCCGGAGAGCTGCCGCGCCGCTGCCGCCGCCGCTGAGCCCGGGGAGGGGGCCGCTCCGGGTTACTCCGCTGTTAGCAACAGTCATTGCGCTGCTCGGGAATAGTTGAAGGCGTAAAACCGATGCAGTGAAAGACATTAGTCTAATGGCGTTTGTCGTGTAGAAGCTGTTGATATTATGTTGTCATTCATCTCATTTAAAGTCCGAAGAAACGCATTCATGAGATTGTTTCTTTATTTTTTTTCTTTTCTCCCCCTTTCTTGCTGTTCTAAAAACATTGCTTTCTTTGGCTGTTTGCTTTAGGGGCTTTTCATCTGCGT